>NC_137831.1:42189465-42489465 GCF_963921795.1 Nannobrachium achirus | reverse complement strand
TCTCAACATATCCCACTGTTCTATTAATAGCCCTTACCCCTTATTTTGCAAAGGCTCAGGCTTAGTCATCGCGTAGGCATTACTGACTCATTGAGTAAATATTTTGTGAAGTCATCCCATGACTATCGTCACAATATCAATATTGAGGTATTTGGTCAAAACTATTGTGATATTTGGATTTGTACGTATATCTCTAACAAACATGGACCCAGAAAGGTCCAGGTCAGGGACGTGCAGAGAATGTTAGAGAGGCAGGGGCTGACATTTCTAAAAAGGCCTTTTGGTGGAAATATCGAAAATAGCAGACCTCCAAGCTCACAACGCGTCACAGCGCGACACGTTGGTGCTTCATACCACACTGAACTAAGCATAAGCAAGTGAATACTGGAGATGTGGCGTAACAGCATGGATTTATATACAGAGGACAATTCTTTCAACATAAGATGTTGCATTCAAGTTCAGGAGAGTTTGGACAAGAGTATTCTCTGGAATGCTGCCTTCAGGTATGGCATGGAAAGAGGGCATTTGCATTTCTTTCACCATAGTAAAAACTGCATTCATGGTCTGGAGAGGCACTTTTTACTTTGACAGATAAAAGGGCAGGGGCTCAAGCCCCCTTTGATGTGTGCACGTGCCTGGTCCAGATGTACACTTTCAAACTGAAGTTAACCCTCTGGACTTTACGACGTGCTGATATTCATTCCTCACAATGGATTGAGGTTAGAGAGTCATATCTGTGGACTGATAACAGACTTGAGATCAGTCTGTCTGTAAGAAATGGAACACAGGCCTTCTGAGGTAGTGAGCAAATCCATATCGTCGTTGTCGGTTGGAAACCTTGTATGTCCAAAAACCGCGGACCCCCGCCACAGCAGCATGCTAAAAAGGCCGTAACTCGGCCCCCCAGCGACCGGGAGAGACGGGGCCGCCAACGCCGGGGACCCCCGCGGAACCCCGGCCGCCAGGAAAAAAATATGGGAGAATAGTCAAAAGTAGCCGATCATACATGTGACCTGACGGTCGCTTATCTCCCGATTAGGGAGTCTTACTGGTATTTATCATTTTAAAAATGATTTAAACTAGTGAAAACAGCCGATCTACAAGCACACAACGCCTCGCGGTGCGAGGCGTTGTGTGCTTGTAGATCTGCTGTCTTCACTACTTTTGTGCGGCGGCCTTGTATGGTGAAGCAGGGCTTTGCTTCGCGAAAAAATGTACACGTTTGAAACTTGGAGATACGAGGTTTCTGCCCGACAGCGACGATATTTTTCGAAACTCCCCCTTCTGTTACTGTGTCGCAATGCACATGTTAACACGTAGGTCACCACCTTATCAAACAAAACACTCCTGTCTGAGGTCTTATCCTTATCTTTATTGATAACACCTGTCTACACCCAGTCATATAAGTAGATATTGTACATATGCACACACCAGTTATTACTTCCTGGTGTGCTCTGACCTAGACAGTAGGGATGCGAATCTCGACCACTGAGGCGATACGATACGGACCTCGATACACTGCCAGCGATACGATATAATTGCGATACATTGAAATCCTGCCGATACGATACATCGCGATCCACCCCTGTTTCCGATACGATTCGATACGATTCACGATTCACCACGATTCAAGCCCAAATCCCAAAATTTACAAAACATAGCGACTAAAAATGTATGAAATTTAAATTCAAGGCAATTTATTGTTTCACTGTAGTACTAGGCTCTGTCTAACAACCCAACATAGGCCTATAGTATTCTGGGAGAACACAAAGCTGCTGGCTATTGTAGAATTGTTTGATAACTAATCATATAGAAGGCCTATGTCATTATTAGTAGGCCTATATGTCTTCAACTGGGAGTCAGGGACCCCAATCCAGGGTTATTACAGGGGGCCTGCCAAATATTTGTGTGATACAGTAGGCTATAATGCCTAGCCTACAGTGAGGGTCCCTGCTTGATCTCTGTCTGAGCTAAGGGGTCCTTGACCTGAAAAACCCTCCCTGGTTTGTATTATTATATTATATTATATTATATTATATTATATTATATTATATCCAGGATTATGCAATTTTTATAGCCAAAATGTTTTAAAACAGACCTACAAGCTCACAGCGCGTCGCATCCACGACGCATTGTGAGCTTGTAGGTCTGCTATTTTAGGTGTGACACCCTTGTACTGCGATGTATAAATTAGGCTTCTTTCCCAGAGCAGAACTAGCAGCAGAGAAAGTGAGAGTTGCTTGCATCAACACACAGGAAAGTTGTAGAACAGTGACAAATACTTTGTTTTAAACGCAAGCAGTAGTCCTACAACACCCAGCAACATTGTTGTTGTGTGTGTGCAGTTAATATAGCGCAGCGCAGAAGATGATCTCAATCAATTGTCCGTCGGAGATTCGCTAAGAAACGGCTGTTGATTACATATCACTCGATCAGCCTGTGCTACTCTGTGACAACAATCAGCGCAGCTGACTTGGATGTTATAAAGCTAAGTACTATACTACTAATCTTGCATCTTTTTAACCCGTGGGGCTGCTAGTTCGTCTGTGTTGATTCACTCGCATTTCGCTGCACTGTCTGTCTCCCTGGTTGGAGTGGTTGCCTGCATGCAGCAGATGTTGTCCGTCTGTCCGAGTCGCAGCTCGCGTTAAAGACTGGCTTTTGGGGAGGGGGCTGAACGCTGATGATGGTGCATTCATGGAGCCTCGGAAACACAGGATAGAATGAAATACTATATGGAAGAACCGATACAACCGCGGAATGTACCGATCCAGACACTCATGGTACGATCCATCACGATTTCGGCCGTCTATTGTACCGGTACACACTGAATGAACCGATTCAGCCGTATCGCGGACGTTTGTATCGCGATTACGATCCGTACCGGTATATCTTCGCATCCCTACTAGACAGCCCACTTGCTGTTTCGGTTCCGTGCGAGGTCAGAGTTTAAGTGAAGATTGTGGCGTACGTTACGAGTTTATGGGAGTCTTAATTTACAGCTGTGGCCTGTGGCAGAGATCAGGGAATTCGTGATGTTGTGAGCTTGTAGATCGGCTATTTTCAAATAGCTAAGGTAAAAAATAGGGCAAAATTGGATTAATGTATGTTTTATAATATAATCATTTATATCTGCAAAGTGACTCAAGTTTTCAAATAAAATGTAGTGGAGTAAAAGTACAATATTTGGATCCCAGATGTAGTGGAGTAGAAGTAAAAGTATTGGAAATTGGAAACACTCAGGTAAAGTACAAACACCTCAAAAGTGTACTTAAGTACAGTACTTGAGTAAATGTACATAGTTACTTTACACCACTGAATAACTGTATGACGCAAGCAGTGTTACCATTGCCAACAATGGCAGAATGTGATACAGGCAAAAGACACATTTGACAATACAAAGAGAGCGAATGGAATCTCTACTTCCGGTTACTCGATCACAGAGCGCAATTGTAACAGATAAAGGTGATTAACAATATTTGAAGTTTTACCAAGTTTTACCAAGGGGCGTACAGTATAACGTCGCTGTCGGGTGGAAAACTCTTCGATTTGCATTTATCATTGCGACCGTAGGTCGCATTTACTATCAAACCCTGCACAAAGTGTAAGTAACTCTGTCCGTCCGTCCGTCCCTCCGTCTGTCTGTCAAACCTCACACGTCACACTCTTGCCCTGCTCATATCTCCGCAACCGTTGCCCCGATCCATGCCAAATTTTGCACACACGTTCCTTACCTGCCAAACTACAACCTCCAAGGACCCCCGGAGCTCCAGGGACCCCCAGGTCCCTGGGGGACCCCCAGATGTAAAAAATGACCAAATGTGCTAAACTGACCAAATGACCACCCCAACGGGGCTGCTCACGGGGAATTCCCGGGGACCACCCACTCCTGGTGCTCCAGAACGGATGCAAAAGTGGTGGCGCCCCCAGTGGAGGACCCCCTACACTGCAGCTCACATAAAATGCCGTAACTCCGGCTAGGAGCGACCGGGACAGCCGGGGCCGGTACCTATTCGTCCGCCTTGCCGGCGCGGAGACCCCACCCCTCATTTCTCACATGGCCCTCTTCTAGCGCCACCATGAGGCCGATTTTTAAAAACACATTTTTGGACACTGCTCCTACAGATTTTGCCCTAAAATCACGAAAATCACTACACAGTATGTCTACACTCATGTCATCAACATGGATCAGGAAGATTTTGGCAAAACACATTTTTGCCCTATTTGTGGAGATAAGTGACCTACGGTCGCTTATCTCCCGATTAGGGAGTCTTACTGGTTTTAAAAATGATTTAAACTAGTGAAAACAGCCGATCTACAAGCACACAACGCCTCGCACCACGAGGCGTTGTGTGCTTGTAGATCGGCTGTTTTCACTACCTTTGTGAGACGGCCTTGTATGATGAAGCAGGGCTTTACTTTGCGGAAAAAAAAACTTTTGTGGAAAAAAACTTCTGCCCGACAGTGACGATAATCTGGTTGAGCCACTTTGAGTTCAATGAACACTCGGGAATGTACATGTGTTAGGAGTGAGGACATTTTCTGGTCGGTGTAAGACGATATTCTGAGTCTAAACAACTGTGGTGACGTAGATTTAAAATCCAAAGTCGTGCGCACAGACATCACCGACGAGTACAATAGAACGGCATCTTCTCCGGTCACGGAGGGCACTGGTTCTGAACATCAGGTCCGTGGACCACCAGGGGGTCCAAATGGTACCTTTACCCGTCTAGAATTCAGAGAATGTGCAAAGGGAACCAGCTGACTGTTCCATTTGTTTCATACCCTGGCGGGCCCCGAACCGTATGTTGAGCAGGGACCCGCAGAGAATATTAGAGAGGCAGGGGCTGACATTTCTAAAAGGGCCTTTTGGTGGAAATATCGAAAAATAGCAGACCTCCAAGCTCACAATGCGTCGCAGCGCGACTCGTTGTGAGCTTGGAGGTCTGCTATTTTCAGTGCTTGACACACTGAACTAAGCATAATCAAGTGAATACTGGAGATGTGGCGTATTAACGTAACGGCATGGATTTCTACACAGAGGGCAATTCTTTCAAAATAAGATACTGCATTCAAGTTCAGGAGAGTTTGGACAAGGCAATTCTCTTGGATGCTGCTTTCAAGTATGGCATGGAAAGAGGGCATTTGCATTTTTTTAACCGTAGTAAAAACTGCATTCATGGTCTGGATGGAGAGGGCACTTTTTGCAGACGGATAAAGGGGCACGGGCTCAAGCCCCCTTTGATGTCTATGTGTGCACGTGCCTGGTAGTAAGGGGGTTTACCAACGTGGGAGGATGTGGTTATTTGCGGCCACTGGGGGTGGATTTCCCATAAGGCCCGAGCATGTGTTCAGATGGGGGTTGAGTGCATGGGAACAACAAATGTGATGAATCAATGTACTTTAATTGTCCTGTCCAACCGCAGGGACATATGCTGGGGTGCCTGCCATGGATCAGTGCCAGGGACGTGCTGGGCCCCTGATTCAGCCCGGGAAAAAGAGTTGTAGAGGCCCTCATTGCACGCTATAGAGAGAGATCTCTCTCTATAGCGCTGCTGCTGCTACTCAAAGATTTGTGACAAAGTGACAAGCCAGTGGGCCAATTACATGAGTTATATGTCGTCATTGTCGGGTGGAAACCTTGTATGTCCAAAACCGTTTGTTTTGTATTTATCATTTTAAAAGTGATTTAAACTATTGAAAACAGCCGATCTACAAGCACACAACGCCTCGCACCGCGAGGCGAGGCGTTGTGTGCTTGTAGCACACAGAGGCGTTGTGTGCTTGTAGATCGGCTGTTTTCACTACTTTGGTGCGACGGCCTTGTATGATGAAGCAGGGCTTTGCTTTGCGAAAAAATGTATAAATTCAAAACTTGGAGATACGAGGTTTCTGCCCGACAGTGACGATTTACTTTGTTGGTGCGAAGGCGAAGGCCGACATTTTATTTAATTTTTTTTTCCTAATGGCCGGCCTGGACCGGCCGGGAATGAACCGGCCGTTCGGGAGTTGTCCCGCTTTTCCCAATGGCCAGCACGTCCCTGATCAGTGCAGTCACATCCTTCAGAGCAATGTCAAGGCGTGTCCGTGGCCATCTGTGGATGAAATATTGATAATCCATCATCCGCTAATTGCGACCGTAGGTCGCACTTACTATCAAAACCTGCACAAACTGTGAGTGAGTCCGTCAGTCAGTCAGTCAGTCAGTCTGTCCGTCTGTCTGTCACACCTCACACGTCACACTATTGCCCTGCTCATATCTCCGCAACCGTTGCCCCGATCCATGCCAAATTTTTCACACACGCTCCTTGGCTGCCAAACTACAACCTCCAAGGACCCCCGGAGATCCAGGGACCCCCAGGTCCCTGGGGGACCCCCAGATGTAAAAAAAGACCAAATGTGCAAAAATGACCAAATGACCACTCCAACATGGCTGCTCACAGGGAATTCCCGGGGACCACCGACTCCTGGTGCTCCAGAACGGATGCCAAAGTGGTGGCGCCCCCAGTGGAGGACCCCCTCCACTGCAGCTCACATAAAATGCCGTAACTCGGGCTAGGAGCGTCCGGGAGAGCCGGGGCCGGTACCTATTCGTCCGCCAAGGCAACGCGGAGACCCCACCCCTCATTTCTCACATGGCCCTCTTCTAGCGCCACCATGAGGCAGATTCTTGCAAAACACATTTTTGGACACTGCTCCTACAGATTTTGCCCTAAAATCACGCACATCGGTACACAGTATGTCTACACATTGCCCACACAACTAGGAACCAATGGCAGTTACAGCCCTCTTTGTGTGTACATGTGACCTACGGTCGCTTATCTCCCGATTAGGGAGTCTTACTGGTCAATACAGGATCTGATATTGTATCATAGTTTTCAGGGTTTAGACCAGCTATGATCTTGTTTTCATTTTTAAATTGGCTGCTTGTTCGGGCTGTATGGGCAATTAACTGAAAACATGTCGAAACCGATATTTAGAACCAATAACCGACTTCTGCTCATGTAGGTTTTATCAATTAATCGAGAAAGCTTTTTGTTAAAAATGTATATAGATTTTTCATAAATCATCTATACTATAATTTTGCGAATGTCTGTCTGAGTGAGTGTCTGTCTGTCTGTCTGAGTGTCTGTCTGTCTGAGTGTCTGTCAGAGCGTTTCTCCTCAGTGGCTGGAGCAATTGATCTGAAATCGCATCACCATTAGCATATGAACACACCTGACATAACTGTGAAGCCCGTTTGTCACTTTCACAAATCATATGCTGTATATTAGCATTTTTATGGTGTAACTACTATCTATTCTGCATCTAGCATGAGGCATATCTATTCTGCATCTAGCATGGGGCAACATGTTTAACCAGCTCTGTGTGTGTGTGCGTGTGCGTGTGTGTGCGTGTGTGTGTGTGTGTGTGTGTGTGTGTGTGTGTGTGTGTGTGTGTGTGTGTGTGTGGGGGGGGGGGGGGGGGGTGTTGGCTGGCCCTCTTTCAGATGTTGTCATGTAGATCGGTACACAGTATCTCTTTAGCCTTTAAACGAAACGGGTATTTCTTACATTGATGCTCCTACATTATTATCATGCAAGCACCAGAAAGTTACTTTCCATCCCTCATATACTGTGTGCACAGTGCACACCCCATAACCCACACACTGCACATCATTTCGGAGCTCATATCTTTGAACGGGTAAGGACTAGTTTAGACTGATTAACCACTTAACATCTCCAGTATTCACTTGATTATGCTTAGTTCAGTGTGGTATCAAACACCGAAAATAGCCGACCTCCAAGCTCTGCTGCGACGCGTAGTGAGCTTGGAGGTCTGCTATTTTCGATATTTCCACCAAAAGGCCCTTTTAGAAATGTCAGCCCCTGCCTCTCTAGTCCCGCGTGGCCAGACTGTTGCCTCCGCGATTTGCAAATGCTCCCGGCATACAGTCTGGGGCACGGAAATAGATACGATGAGTGCGAGATAGAGCGGATGTGACGCAACCGCTCCCTTGGTGCAGTAACAATAACAAAGTCCTACTGGAAGCGTTATGTCTCCTTTCAACATTTTTTGGGGCGTTATTTCGTCTTTCTCTGGTGTTGTTGGTGTTACTTCCACGATGTTTTCAAATGTTTTCTTAAACTATACACCCATTACAAGAATAGGCCGCTCGAATGACTTACTGTCTGTGCGAGTGTGCTTCTGTTATGTTTCCAATGGGACTACCAGGGGACTACAGTTCCGTGCAGCAGTGGCTACTTCCGATATACTCGCCGTTCGGGAGCTGCCGTTCCAGACTCTTATATAGCATTCGGAGATTGTGGAATAGTTGTCTGGCTACGCGAGACTACTGCCTCTCTAACATTCTCTGCACGTCCCTGAGTCCTACTGTCTGTTTATTAGTGTTTAATGTGCAGCGGCTGCACTGACCTTTTCCCCTGTCACATGCCTTGATGTCTGACATGGTGATGACAAAGGTTGTCAGCTCAGCAGCACCTTATTTTAAAATGCTGCTGATGCTGGCGAGCCTTTCTGCATCCTCACGGTCACCAGATCATGCTAAGCAAGTTACCATTTCCTTTTTGTTTTTTACACTTTGTAGCTTTTAAGAAAGCCGTCATGCTAGCCTGATATTATTATGATTGAGACACATAAGAAAGTGGGCAAATGGCCCTTATTACAAAGTCATTCATATACCAACATCAGGCATTATACCAGTAGGAGCGAGATCATTTAGCGACCTACAACCGGGTCGCAACGTGGTCGGTAGTTTTCAGCGACCGGGTCGCTAAATTAACCGACCGGGCCGGTAAATCACCGACCGTGCTGCTAAATCGACCGACCGGGTCGCTAAATCTACCGACCGGCCTGCAGTTTTAGGTTGGTAGATTTAGCGACCCGGTTGGTAGATCTAGCGACCCGGTCAGAAGATTTTGCGCCCTGGTCGGTCGATTTAGCGACTCGGTCGGCGCGACCCGGTCGGGAGGTTGCGTCGGCAGGTTAGTTACTGAGGTAAGGTTACTGAGGTTAAGTTTAGGTTTAGGGTTAGGGTTAGGGTTAGTAGCCCGGTGGTCGGTGGATAAGCGACCCCGGTCGGTGGATTTACCTACCAGGTCGGTGGATTTAGCGTCCCGGTCGGTGGATTTAGCGACCCGGTCCGTGGATTTAGCGTCCCGGTCGGTGGATTTAGCGTCCCAGTCGGTCGATTTAGCAACCCGGTCGGTTGATTTAGCGGCACGGTCGGTAATTTACCGCCCCGGTCGGTTGATTTAGCGACCCAGTCGCTGAAAACTACCGACCACCTGGTTGTAGGTCGCTAAATGATCTCGCCCTCTCTCCATTATACATCCTATATCAGGGGTCTTCAACGTTTTCAGGCCAAGGACCCCTTAGTTGAGAGAGAAATGAAGCAGGGACCCCCGGCCCCCACAACCCCACAATATTTAACCACTTGAACCGTCAATACTTCTGCTCTTTTTCCCCTCTACATCAAAGCTCTTTGCTAAAAATAAAAAATAGACGATCTACAAGCTACAAGCTACGAGGCGTTGTGAGCTTGTAGATCGGCTATTTTTGGTTAAAGTTCTCAGAATATGGACAAGTGGTTAATATAAAAAAGGAGGAAAAAAATCTATCACTCAAAGATTTGGAGGACCCCCTGTAGTAACTCTGAGGACCCCCTAGGGTTCCTGGACCCCCTGTTGAAGACCCATGTCCTATATCCTTTTCCTTTCTGCCTTAATCAAACTGAAAAAGGCTATTATTGTGCCGGGTGATTTTATTATGTCCTCCGTTCCACACCCACCCCATCGTAGCACAAAAAAACGTAAACAAGAGCGTTATCAGTTGTTTTAGCATTTCACTCATTTCTGGAATTGGAAACCCAGAGTTTTTATCACACCGGGACAACGTTATGATCATCCCAAACAGACATAACAGTCGCAGCGTGTTTGGAGAATCTTATTTCCTGTGTAGAGGCGTAGCAGCGTGCGTGTGGAATGTCAAAAAAGTACAGAACAGACCGGGGCCTCTCCAGTCCAGTGGTGGAAAAAGTACTCAGTTGTTTTACGTAAGTAAAAGTGTCAATACTGCACTATAGAAATACTTCGTTACAAGTAAAAGTCCAGAATTCAAAATGTACTTTTAAAAGTATGAAAGTGTTGGCACCAAAATGTACTTCAAGTACCAAAAGTAAATGTACTAAATGTTTGAAAATAGCAGATCTACAAGCTCACAACGTGTCGCGATGCGACATGTCGTGAGCTTTGTAGATGGGCTATTTTCAAACAGCCTAGCTATAAAATAGGGCTAAAGTCGTTAATGATAATGATAATGATAATGAATTTTATTTATATAGCACTTTTCAAAACAAAGTCACAAAGTGCTGCACAGGGCAGGATTAAAACATCATGTAAAAACATCATCATACAAAGCAAAAAAGCAGCATAAAAACACAGAAACACATCAAAAACACAATACAAATTGTGTTTTTAATGTATGTTTTGTGATATTATAATGTATATCCACAAAGTAACTAGTAACTAAAGTGTTCAAATAAAAAAAGGATACAATATTTGGATCCGAGATGTAGTGGAGTAGAAGTGAAAGTATTGGAAATTGGAAATACTCAAGTAAAGTACAAATACCTCAAAATTACTTTACACCACTTTACACCACTGTCTCACACAAGCCCAGTGGAGGACACTGGACAGTAACAAAGTACAGTTACTTGAGTATTGTACTTTAGTTTCAAAATGTTCTACGTTTTAACATGACTGTATACTTAGTATTTGTATTTTGGGATACATATGACTTAACTCCACTATGTTCACAAATATTGTACTTTTGACTCCACTACATGTACTAGGCGGTAAAACAGCACATGAATTACTTAAGCCCTAATAGCTGATCTACAAGCTCACAACTTAGATCTGCTATTACTATCTGCTATAGTCACTATTATCTTTTTGGTACTTTTACTTGGTCATTCTTACTTTTGAATACCCAAGTGTACAAGTATGTACTTTTGACTGCTCACAATTGTTTTTAAAAGCTTGTAATGTACCTCAGGTAAACTCAAGCACTAATTTGACTGAGGAGCCTGCACTTGTAGTTAAGTAATATTTAACCAGGAGAGTATCTATACGTTGACTCAAGTACTGGGGTTGTGTACTTTGACGAGGCTGTGTCTGGCTCGTAGAGGCTGTCACACAGGGACGTGCAGAGAATGTTAGAGAGGCAGGGGCTGAAATTTCTAAAAGGGCCTTTTGGTGAAAACATCGAAAATAGCCGACCTCCAAGCTCACAACGCGTCGCAGTTGGAGGTCGGCTATTTTCGGTGCTTGAGACCACACTGAACTAAGCATAATCAAGTCAATACTGGAGATGTGGTGTAACGGCATGGATTTCTACACAGAGAGGGCAATTCTTTCAACATGAGATGCTGCATTCAAGTTCAGGAGAGTTTGGACAAGGCAATTCTCTTGAATGCTGCCTTCAGGTATGGCATGGAAAGAGGGCATTTGCATTTCTTTCACCATAGTAAAAACTGCATTCATGGTCTGGAGAGGGTACTTTTTTTACAGACAGTTAAAGGGCAGGGGCTCAAGCCCCCTTTGATGTCTATGTGTACACATGCCTGACCCGAGGAACGATGCACGAAACACTGTGAAACGACGGATTTACCCCCTCGATGAAGGAAGGACAAAGTATACAAACACACTTGTAAACACGAAGACAACATAAACAGACCTTGAGGCAGGCGCACGTACACACGCACGCACGCACGCACACGCACACGCACACACGCGCACACACACACACACACACACACACACACACACACACACACACACACACACACACACACACACACACACACACACACACACACACACACACACACACACACACACACACACACACACGGTTGGGGAATGTCGTTAGTTAGTCTACAGATTACAATAATTTCTTGCGCGTAATTGTAATCAGTACCCTTATAAGTATAATCTGTTTACTCCCAGTAACTTGTCTTTTACTTTATTTAATGGTGTATATTCTATTAATTCTGGGCTCTGGAGTAACCAAAGTATAGCCTACTAAAGGTAATCACATTAGATTACTTTACTAGGTTACTGACTAACATTACACGATGGAGGTAATTAGTAATCTCTCAACAATAACATTTTGAAGGTAAACTTCCCAAGCCTGCATAGTATACACACTACTATCACACACACACACACACACACACACACACACACACACACACACACACACACACACACACACACACACACACACACACACACACACACACACACACACACACACACACACACACACACACACACACACACGCTTGTGCGCATGCACGGACGCACACACACGAGAGTATGAGAGCCATTTGCATACTGCACTCAAGGTCAGAAGTGTGAGTGTGTGCGAGTGTGTGCGAGTGTGTGCGAGTGTGTGCGAGTGTGTGTGAGTGTGTGTGCGTGTGCATACATGCGTGCGTTTTAAGGACAGACAACCTCCTCCACAAATGGAGGGCCGGCTGGGCATCAGGCACGGGCACACATAGACATCAAAGGGGGCTTGAGCCCCTGCCCTTTTATCGATCTGTAAAAAGTGCCCTCTAATGAATGCAGTTTTTACTACGGTGAAAGAAATGCAAATGCCCTCTTTCCATGCCATACCTGAAGGCAGGATTCAAGAGAATTTCCTCGTCCAAACTCTCCTGAACTAGAATGCAGCATCTTATGTTGAAATCAAGAAATGTGTAGAAAACAAGCATCGAAAATAGCGCAACGAGCTTGGAGGCCTGCTATTTTCGATGTTTTCACCAAAAGGCCCCTGCCTCTCTAACATTCTCTGCACGTCCCTGCTGGGCATGCAGCGGAGGCGGGATCGTCACTTATCATCACAACATAGCAGAACAATACAGTGACACTGTGAACACTGTGTCACATGGCTCTGTGTTTTGCAACGTTGTTTGTTTGTCTTAAAGAGGAGCGATGTGGTAACAGCAGGGACGTGCTGGCCATTGGGAAAAGCGGGACAACTCCCGAACGGCTGGTTCATTCCCGGCCGGTCCAGGCCGGCCATTAGGAAAAAAATTTAACTGTTTGCACAAAAGTAAAAATTAAACTGTTTGCACAAAAGTAGTGAAAACAGCAGATCTACAGGCACACCTTGCCTCGCACCGCGAGGCAAGGTGTGCTTGTAGCTCGGCTGTTTTCACTAGTTTAAATCATTTTTAAAATGATAAATACAAAACAAACGGTTTTGGACATACAAGGTTTCCACCCAACAACGACGAAATATAACTCATGTAATTGGCCCACTGGCTTGTCACTTTGTCCCAAATCTTTGAAAAAGCAAAGCAAATGAGGACAACTCTTTTTCCCGGGCTGAATCAGGGGCCCAGCACGTCCCTGGGTAACAGCCAGCAGTCACAGGGACACGCTGCTAATCCTGGACGTTCTCATCGACATGTACGCAGTGTTAATTTTGTCGACTAAGACTAAAAGACTAGAAGATTTTGATATTTTGTCAACTAGACTAGACTAAAATAGTTCAGAAGACTAAGACTAATGGCTGTAAAAATGAACACTGGTATTTAACTGCAATGAAATTGAAGCCAAATGCATCTTTTATGTATGGTTTATTTTGACCAAGTTACAGGCAGTAGAAGACAATGACTTGTTCAGAATGATGTGGTTATATTTAGCCTAAAAAAACGTATTCTAAAAGATGAAGACTAAAGTCTAAGACTAATCCCAAATGACAAAAGACAAAGACTAAAATGTTTTGATATTTAGTCGACTAAGACTAGACTAGACAAAAAACAATTTCATAAGACTTAGACAGCACTAAGACTAAATGGAGTGTTATTAGCTGTAAAAATGTACACTGCATGTACGTAGGCCAGCCCAGTGGTTCTCAAACCTTTCTCTTTTTTTTATCAAGGACCCCCTATATAACACTGAGAGCGTGCAAAAGGAACCAAATGGACCTGTGAGGGACGGGTCCATTTGGTTCCCTCCTTTTGTACAGTATAAGCTCTTACAGGCCTTAAGGGTCCATTTGGTTCCCTCCTTTTGTATAAGCTCTTACAGGCCTTAAGGGTCCATTTGGTTCCCTCCTTTTGTATAAGCTCTTACAGGCCTTAAGGGTCCATTTGGTTCCCTCCTTTTGTATAAGCTCTTACAGGCCTTAAGGGTCCATTTGGTTCCCTCCTTTTGTATAAGCTCTTACAGGCCTTAAGGGTCCATTTGGTTCCCTCCTTTTGGTATAAGCTCTTACAGGCCTTAAGGGTCCATTTGGTTCCCTCCTTTTGGTATAAGCTCTTACAGGCCTTAAGGGTCCATTTGGTTCCCTCCTTTTGTACAGTATAAGCTCTTACAGGCCTTAAGGGTCCATTTGGTTCCCTCCTTTTGGTATAAGCTCTTACAGGCCTTAAGGGTCCATTTGGAAGTTGGAACCCCCTGCCTCAAGAAAACCTATGAGCATGTTCTCCCCGTGTCTCCTAGGGTTGATACCCTCACAAAAACATGCAGTAGTCCTGGTCTCAATAATGCCTCCCCCTGGCCAGCCGGGGCGCTTGATGGAGGGGGAAGGAACTGGTTGGAATAACGTGTTCCTTCCACGTGCTACGTCCATCCCGGGGAAATCCCCCCAGTCAGGTGAAAAGAAACAACTTGGACTACCCATGCATTGAAGGAAGCATGAGGTCAGTCCATTGTCTCCCCAGGTGCGGCAGAGGGAGAGCAGAGCCCAGGATTACATAGGCAATTGGCACTGGGTGAAAATGGGTTGCAAATCGTGGGATAAAAATTATATAAAAAAAACTAAAAAAAAAAAACTATGAGGGACCCCTGTCCGAGAACCACTAATGTGTGTATACGAGCGTGTGTGTGCGTGTGTGTGTGCATGTGTGTGTGTAGTAGGCGTGCATGTTGGAACCTGAGGGGGCCTTTCCCATTACCACGTTGTCATCCATCTCTACGTGCCTGAACGGCTAGGGTGGGGCCGCGTGTGCGTGCGCGTGGGTGGACGGATGCGAAACCGTGAGAATGGACGATGCTACTTCCTCAGAACTCTAATGAGAGGTTGGGTTATAAAAAAAAAAATATCTATCCCATAGCCTGGAATGCTGGTCCCCCTTGTGGCTATAGTTAGTTAAGGCAAGCTCGAGTTTCAGGCCACATGAATGATGATGTATGACGATGAGTTAATAACACACACACTAAAAGACACTGTTGTGGGAATGGTAAATGTAGCCTGTTGCTGTCCACGTTTTTTGACTGCTTGTCTCCAGACAACTAACTAGCCAATCACAAGCCGGGACCAGCCTAGCCGTCCCTCTGGGCCATAGGGCCAAGGCAGGGGCGTCACAAGGGGGAGGGAAAGTGGGACTGAGTTACCAGGGCCCAAGGTGGAGGGGGCCTAGTAACTTTAGCTATTGAAAAATAGCAGATCTACAAGCTCACAGCGCGGCACCGAGTGCCGCGCTGCGAGCTTGTAGATCTGCTATTTTTGAAAAGTCGTGAAAATGTGTGCAAATCTTTGAATATATGCACTTTTCAAGTGAACGTTTGTAACTCAATTTTTCCTTCTGCGGGGTCCCTGGAACTAAAATATTTTGAGATGGGGGTCCGTGGCCAAATACATATCATGTTGGGGGTCCTTCACATGAAAAAGTTTGAGCACCACTGACATAGAAACATAGGTTTCTTGCACACATTTTCACGATTTTTCAAAAAATAGCAGATCTACAAGCTCACAGCGCGGCACTCGGTGCCGCGCTGTGAGCTTGTATATCTGCTATTTTTCAAAAGTTAACATTCATTGCCGCGTTGCAAGCTTGTATATCTGCTATTTTTCAATAGTTAACATTCATGGGGGGGGGGGGGGCCCACAGTGAATCCTTGTACCCAGGGCCCAGAATTTGATGTGACGCCCCTGGGCCAAGGAGTCTTAAATGAAATCACAACAAAGCGAAGGGCGCCCTCCTGTGGTCGTCAGAGCTCACGGCAGGCCGTCGTTCTGGTAAAATTCCATTCATGTCAGATAAGGAGGAAGCCTCGCCTCGCCACCAGTGAGGCCAGACAGCAGAGACTGCACCAGAGGGCCCACAAGGAAAATGATTTGATAAGATCCCAGTGGTTCACGTGTGCGGGTTCCTCAGGAATTCAGATCATTTTGTGGCCGTGGAGAAAAGGCTAGGGGGGCGTGTATACCACTTTGTTTGTGCGGTGCTGGCCTAGAGAGTCTCTTCATAATAAGAGGTTTTTCATTCAAGGCCTAAGCTTGGCCTGACCCCACCCATCTCACCAAATATCTCTTTCTCTCGCTATCTATGTATGGAGGCTATTGAGATTTTCTCCCACGCCCACCCCACCGCGCACACACACACGCACACATGCACACCCACGCGTGTTTTCTAACCATAAACATTGCTCTTGTGAAGAACAAAACTGTCGTCATAATGTCTATTTCTCAAATTCTGCTATAGTTGTTTGCGGGGACATTTAGCCCTCAAGTATACGCACACACGCACACGCGCGCACACACGCACACACACACACACACACACACACACACACACACACACACACACACACACACACACACACACAGTGGCGTCAGTTCAGAAAAAGCTACGGTGTCTTGCACGCCAGTCATGTTGCCATACCTTAGCAAGAGGCATGATACATTTATTTTAAGTACATTATATCCCCCCCCCCCATTTCTATGGTTTCTTGGGCTGGATATGGCAGCCTGGAATGGAAAGTGCAGCTAAACTTGGCATGTTAGTAAACGTGCCACAATTAACAATAATGCATTGCACTTGCGCAGCTGACCTGTGGAACCTGGGAATATACCCTTTTGTCAAAATGGGGAGAATAAAAGTGGGGAGAATACAACTATAATACCTTGTTAAAGTGACCATTTTGTAACATTTTGCATTTGTAGTTATTTTACTGTAATTTAACAACATAATAACTAGCAGAGATAGACAAAGAGACATTCATGGATTTGTATTTAAAAGTAACTTATTTTCCCCCTGGACCCAGGCTAAGGCAGCTGCATACCCCTGCCATACCCAATTGACGCCCCTGCACGTACATCCACCCAACAGTCACATAAACACTTTCCATGTGCTTTGATACGTGCTGTTATGGTCTTTGTACTAAATGTAGACTGTAACAATGGATATATGCCAACAGAAAACGTCATAAGGCGACTGCGTACTTGTGTAATGAGGATAAGGTTAAACATTAACATTGTTTAAAAGCTTCCTAAAAGCCATTGCTTCCATCTGGGCTTTTAAAAAGCTAATGTTTAAAAGGTTCTTGGGAGCCTGAAGCTCTTTAGTGACAATGGACACCAAATCAATTCAATCTCCGGATCCTTAGAGCTATTGACTGCAGGCTTTTGTAAAACAACTTTTTAATGCGCAGACAGAGAGTGAACTCAAAGCAATGCATGTGGCATTTTGTGTTAATAAGTCATGTAACAGCACACTTCTCGTATACACTCTATTGTGAAAAAACACAGACAATGGCTAATCAAATTGGCCTATACAACTACATTAAGTTTCTATTATAGAACTACAGTAATTGAGATGTACTGTGAAATGTAATGAAAAAGGTTATGTTACTTGGCCTTGGGCCTTAAAGTTGAAACAAACTTGATGTTCAATCTGATTGCGACCGTAGGACGAAACGTGCACATCTTGTCCACATATCTCTGTCTGTCTGTCTGTCTGTCTGTCTGTCTGTCTGTCTGTCTGTCTGTCTGTCTGTACGTCACGCCTGACACTGTGGTTCCCCTGACACATCACTGTGACATCACAGTCAGATACTCAGCAGGGATCTCCATAAACAGGTGACATCACAGTGGTGTGGCTGGTTCAGACAGGGATCTCCATGTATGGGCACAACATTTATTTTATGTTATGCCCATACATGGAGTTCCCTATGTCATCAATATTAAGCCCATATCTAACAGGACTTCATGTGGAATGCCCATATATGGAGGAAGACAGCCCATATCTGTGTGGCAGGTTCAGCCAGGGATCTCCATGTATGGGCATAAAAGGGATTGTATGTATGATGTCAGATGTGATAGACGTCATAGGATTTTCACATAACAAATAACTGAGTAAGCATGTTTGGGGTCTCACAGCATATCTCCATATACAGTACATGGATCTGCATAAATGGGTAACTGGTCCGATATACATCACTGGACAGACGGCCAAGACACGGCGCAACCTCAAGGTCGCATGTCGCCCTGAGGCGTCTTACTAGTATACTGTACAGTACACTCACACGTGCACAAATCAGGGCATACACATACAAGGAATGCAAGGGCTGTGGCCTGCAAGTGGCCCTCAAAGATTCCATATTCTAATCTGTACGTTTTATATTCACCCCATCCACCCACATACATATTCTAGTATATTATTTGTAACTTTCATGTTTGACAAATTGGACATGTCACTAAATAACTCCATATTACACACACCGCTGGCTTTGAATCAAGAGGACAATTGCAGATTAGTAAGTCGACAACGACATTGCTACACGGCGGAATTTGCAACAAATTCCACAACCAGACATTACCCAAAGCATCCATTATCCACCAACATAACATATCATTTAACAAGAGCAGAGAGACTTGCCTCGTCTTGTACATGGCCTGTTCTTTGTTGCTTCAGTATGAGAGCTGCATGTTTCCACATGCAGGTGTTACACCCCTGCAAATTGTTCTAAGTATCACAACCATAGAGTAAAGGGGGAAGAGTATTCCACAATAATATAATACAGTCAGAGACATCACAAGGGAGGGGAAAGTGGGACTGAGTTACTAGGGCCCAAGGTGGAGGGGCCTTCATTATTTTATACTTTAGCTATTGAAAAATAGCAGATATACAAGCTCACAGCGCGGCACCGAGTGCCACGCTGCAAGCTTGTAGATCTGCTATTTTTGAAAAGTCGTGAAAATGTTTGCAAATCCTTGATTATGTCTTTTTAAGCGAACATGTGTAAATCAGATTTTGCTTTGGGGGGTCCCTGGAACTAAATATTTTGAGATGGGGGTCCGTGGCCAAATACATATCATTTTGGGGGTCCTTCACATGAAACAGTTTGAGCACCACTGACATGGAAACATAGTTTTGTCAAAAAATCTTAGTAGGATTTGAATACTCAGACGAATTTCCGCTATTTTTAAAAAATAGCACTCTGTACCGCGCTGTGAGCTTGTATATCTGCTATTTTTCAATAGTTAAAGCACAATATGTGAGTGAATCCTTGTACCCAGGGCCCAGAAGTATCACAACCATAGAGTTAAGGGGGAATAGAATATGCCACAATAATATAATGCAGTACATTACAGAAAACGGGGAATCATAGACTATTTTAGTTTTCTGTCAAGCATTCATCTCTTTTGTGGTTGTTAATGGCTTAGACACGTCGTAACTCGTACATAGAACCAAAATATGCTGTTGCACATGTCGACATCCACTGCAATGTGCAGGGTTAAACCTAACCTTGTTACTGCACAAATGGTCTGTGTTCATTGTATTGTAATTTGGTATAGTAAAGCTCAGGGGTGTCGCACCAAATTCTGGGCCCTGGGTACAAGGATGCATTGCGTTATTTTGTGCTTTAACTAATGAAAAATAGCAGATATACAAGCTCACAGCGCAGCACCGAGTGCCGCACTGCAAGCTTGTAGATCTGCTATTTTTTTTTAATCGTGAAGATTTGTGCAAGTATTTGAAGTTTTTTTTGAAAAACCTACCGGTATGTTTCTATGTCAGTGGTGCTCAAACATTTTCATGTGAAGGACCCCCAAAATGATATGTATTTATTTGGCCACGGACCAATGTTCGCTTAAAAAATACATATATTCAAAGATTTGCACACAATTTCACGACTTTTCAAAAATAGCTGATCTACAAGCTCGCAGCGCGGTACAGTGAGCTTGTATATCTGCTATTTTTCAATAGCTAAAGTATCCACCTGTTTCCGCGGGAGTTTACTGAAGATTATTTGGACCTGTTTGGACCACACTTCCGGTTTAACAGCAGACATACAAGCTCAAGTCGCGTCGCCCCGTTGTGAGCTTGTAAATCACACTCGGCTGCGGCGCCGGAAGCTCGGTACAGCGTCTACGCAATGCACTATGGGGCGTTGGAAACTCGTGGATAAAATAATTAAGGGCCCCCCCTCCACCTTGGGCCCTAGTAACTCAGTCCCACTGCCCCCCTGTGACGCCCCTGATAGCGCTTTCATAACTCACCAGACAAAGATCTGTTGCCATCAGGGTGTGGCATGCAGTGAGTAGTTTCTGTAAAGTTATCGGATTATGGAAGCCACCTTTTGGCAGGATTTAGTTATCATTGTCCCCAAATGGGGAACACACAGATATCAGAGCCATCTGCCCTGTCTTTTAACATTATGTACTATAACTAAGCCCAAAACATCCTCAGTTAAGTCACACCAACGCCCATCCACTCCCTCCCTGCCTGCTGTTTAAACAGAATATCTTGTCACAGTGATTTAATATGAATGTAGAGTATATAATAACACCTTTCGAGTAACACTCAATAGAGAACTTACATGTTTATTAGCATGCATTTAATATTATTATAATTCCACACAGCATGCCTCAGACAGGGAATGTTATTACTACTAACAGTTGGAAAAATAAGGGATCATATATT
The DNA here is from genome assembly GCF_963921795.1 of Nannobrachium achirus. Lineage (NCBI taxonomy): Eukaryota > Metazoa > Chordata > Actinopteri > Myctophiformes > Myctophidae > Nannobrachium > Nannobrachium achirus. The sequence goes on along the minus strand of NC_137831.1, from coordinate 42,468,737 downwards.
TTCCAATGAACTCAAAGTAGGCCTACATTTTAATTATGGGCCTTGATATATAACTATACCAGTCCTAATATAACCCTGGTGGTCACATTGACAGTAAGAATATGTGAGGTTATGTCGCCATCTAGTGGTATACTATTTCCCCCACAGGAAATCCAACATGGCAGCCTACATGTTTACGTCTGTTTTTGTTATGTGGGAAATATTTGTCGAACATGGAAATAAATAAAAGGAGTTCAGGTAAAAACTACTTGCATCAACACCACCATCGAATATTTGAAAGAATTTGCTATTAAAATCAACGTTGCTCAACAATGACACAGTAGTAGCACATCTGACGCAAATACATTGCTACACTAGATTTTTTTTTTTTTATTAAATGTGATGAATCTAGGGTTGCACAGGGATTGCTATCTGATTGTATTAAACAACGTCAAACTCACCAATATTGCGGCTCTGTGGAAAGCTTGAATTATGCTCTTTCTATCTGCAAAGTGTTTGTTTCAGAAAAATCCACCATAGACATGTTATGACTATGAGCTACTTTCTGTCAATAAATTCAGTTCAGGTGATCAGCCTAGTTTTGGGAAATCACAACGGTCTTGTGTAACACCTGGCTGGTCTAAACGTCACATTGCAGGAGGCGACGGGGCGTTGCGTTATTGAAGCAGTCTGGTGGTCGAATACCAGAAAACTCGCCCTCTTTCAAAGTCGCCCCAAACTCGTTTCCCAACGGGTCTGTGGCTTTAAGCTAGATGCAGATTAGACTAAAATCAAATCTGTGCTTCTGGGCCCTGGGGGTCCCTGGAACAAAACATTTTGCAATAGGGGTCCATCCTTGGAACAAAATATTTTGAGATGGGGGTCCACGGCCAAAAACACATTTTGGGGGTCCTTAACCAGTACCACTAATAGGCACATTCTACAAATGTCTTCTAGACAATTTTCTGGAAAAAAAAACGTATGTTGCCATCAGTGTTTCTCAAACTTTGTCATGTGAACGACCCCCCGAATGATATGTATTTGGCTACGGACCCCCATCACAAAATATTTTGTTCCAGGGACCCCCAGAAGCAAATATTAGATTTTGGTCTATTCTGCATCTAGCTTAAGGCCACAGACCCGTTGGGAAACGAGTTTGGGGCGACTTATCTGGCTACCTGGTGGTCCTCCCCCCAAAACTTCTTAACTGATATATTTTCCTGTGTTCTGTTGAATTTTGTGCATGTTTGATACTTTTATCAGGCTAGCTTGCTTTACTAGAATGGGTATAATTTCAGCCTTAAAATGCCAAATGTAGGTGTACAAATTTGATGACTGAAGCAAAGTAAGACATCCTTAATAATGACTTCTCATCTGGGGGTCCTCCCCCAGAAAATAGTTGGAGCTTTAACTTTAAGGCAAGTGGGGCATCGCAATACCAAACGAGGATTCTATAATCAATGCGGGGCCCAATAATAGCACCTCCCTAGGGTCTTTCGTGATTTAATATTCAGGAAACAAATTTGTTGGTTGACTTTATTTTCTTAACAGAAAGTAACTTATCACATGTCTATGGTGGCTTTTTCTGAAACAAACACTTTGCAGATAGAAAGAGCATAATTCAAGCTTTCCATAGTGTTGGTCCTCAATATGGCCACTGTAGGACTACAAATTGAACCCATGAATTGTTGAGTTTGACGTTGTTTACAATCAGATAGCAAAAAAAACTGTGGGAGGTATTGCAACCCTAGATTCATCAGATAAAAAAAATCTAGTGTTGCAATTTATCTGAAGCATTAGGCGCATATAGTTCTTATATCGTGGTTGTTTGCCTTGGATGATGGATCACAAGACGGGAATACAGTATTGTATATTAGACAAGACTATATAGGTGTGTTGTATTAAAAATATAATTTAAAGATACAATCACCAAAAGTCAACAATAAACACTGTATGACTGCAGCCAAGTTGTTGTTATGGGTTTAGTAATAAATGTCATAAATGGCTGTGCCCCTTTTATGCCCATATCCCTGATGTCATCAATATGACGTCATACTGTAGTACTAACCTCATACTCTGGCCTGCAAGTACTATGATAATGGGCACGGCACTAAATAGACTGAACAGATATTGCATGACCAAAGGGGCATGCCTTCTGAACGGACATTACACTAGTTAATACATCAGATAGCATAATGTGTATGTTGAATGGTAATTTGTTTTATGCCTGTTGATCTCAATGTCTATCTCGTCTTTTCTTTTCCCAGCCACCATGGACTCAAAACAAATAATCCACTATGCTATTCAAATGGAGAAACTCAACACTGAGCAAAGCTTCGGGAACCTCACGGCCCTCCTGAGTGACCTCGACGACGCATGCATCTCGGTGGAGCAACTGCAGAACACAGACATCGTCAACGTCCTCTACAAGATCCTGAAGACCTGCGCCGACGACTCGGTGAAAAGGGCGGTCAAGCGCTTGCTGTCCAAATGGAAGAAGTTATACGGTCGCTCTGATCAAACGTTACGAGACACGCGTGCCGCAACGTGCAACAGAAACGATGGGGAGCTATCTGGCAGTGCGGGTGTTACGGATCATAGTGCTGATACGGCTGACAACGCGGTTTGTACGCAGGTGGATGTCCATGTCAGTCCCACACACAGCCACACGTGGGATGGTGGGGGCGGCGTGTGCGAGAAGTCCAAGGCAGAAACGTTGTCTGTGAACGTCGAACGATCGTCGGTCACGATTTCCGGATCAGGAACTCCCGGAACACCGAATGCCACCGGCGATTTCCCAGCCCTGAGATCCAAATGCCTCCAACTCCTTCTCGGTGCCCTCCTCGCCTCAGCGGCGGCACCCGATTCGACAGAATCGCCGGGGGAGAAGGTGTCGGCGCTGGCCGGGGATATCGAGCAGAGCATCCACCGGCTCCACGCCGCCAACCAACCCAAATACAAGGCCTGCGTCAGGAGCAAGGTGGCCAACCTCAAGAACCCCAAAAGCGGTCACCTCGGCCGGGGCCTGCTGAGCGGCTCGCTGACGCCCGGGGCCTTCGCTCGGATGTCCGCGGAGGAGATGGCCAGCGAGGAGCTTCAGCGCCTGAGGGAGGAGTACACGTCCCGGGCCGTGAGCGAGCGGCAGCTCCCCCGTGGCGTGGAGGGCACCCCGACGCAGAAGATCCGCTGCAGGCGGTGCGACAGCTTGGACTCCACCGTGACACAAGTCCCTCGCGGGATACTTTTTCTCCCCGCCTGGGCGCAGCGCGGAGGCCCAGACGCGGACGCCATGACTTTTGTGACCTGCAGTGGGTGTGGGGAGCAGTGGTACCACAGTGGCTGGAACTGCCTTTGAACCCCTCCACCAATTTTCACAATTTCTGCCTCTAATATTTGACAATTTGGCCAATGTTTAATTTGTCATTTTAGAGGTGATAAAAAGTCCTTAAACTGTCACTTTAGAAATGTGCAGATGCCCTCTATACACTTAAATATTATGTTGGTTTTTGTTTACTGTTGAGTGAGAAAACAATGTTGCACATTAAGTTAATCATCTGGGGACCCCCCCAAAATCAGGTTGAGAACCACTGCCTTAAACTACGCAGTCAAACAAACATAGCGACTGCAGCAAGTAACGTTACACAGACAAAGGTTGTTGATATGTGTCACTCTGTACCCTGTCAATATTGTGCAGTGCAGAACTCTCAGACAATGTTTTTAAACATTTCTCTTACAATTTCACTGATATCATTTGTTCGATCTCATTTTGGTTCCCACCCTTACCTGGTTGGAAAACCACAGACAGTGCTGTCACCATAGTCAGGGGATATTAATAAAACCTGGGAATACATTCCTTACCAAACGATTTCTTTACCAGTGTGTTCGTAAAGGTGTCTAGTAACATATCTAACAAAGATTGAAATTCAGAATCCTTAGGAGAATCTTTGACATCTAGGGTAACTTTGGGTCTCATTCACATACTATAGGCCAGGGGTCTCAAACAGGCGGCCCGGGGGCCATTTGCGGCCCGCGAGACGATATTTTGTGGCCCCCACTTTAATATGAAAGTTTAATGTTAGTGCGGCCCGCAGGTTTTATATGAACCTCAAAACAGTTAATAATACAGTACAGTTAACAGTACAGTACATGTTCCATAAGTTAAACACAACTTGTTTATACCAGGGTCCTTGTTCATCTTATTTTGTGTTAAAAAATAAAAAAGACATTTGAGAAGATTGGATTTTCTTTTTTAATTTCTTTAATGGGAAGTGGGATGTGAGGGGTCTAACTATATGTTTTTAATTATTCTGAATCCATTGCAAGCATTTGTTTTGCACGAAAAACATTCCTTGGGCTAAAAACGTCCCCCCAAAACGATGGTTCTTCGTGGGGTCCATATTTAGCCCAAGGAATGTTTTTCGTGAGTAAGAGAAAGAGACCCAAAGTTACCCTAGCTGTCAAAGATTCTCCTAAGGATTCTGAATTTCAATCTTTGTTAGATATGTTACTAGACACCTTTACGAACACACTGGGGAAGAAATCGTTTGGTAAGGAATTTATTCCCAGCTTTGACAGGTATTCTGATAATATTCCCTGACTACCAGTGCTTCGTCACAGTTTAGCCTCCACTCACAGCCTAGTGAGTGAGCTGCTTGCTCATTCTATCCGCCGTTTCAAATGAGATTCTCCAGACTTCCGTTTAGAGTGGAGCGAGATTGGAGGGCTGGCCACGCGAGACTATCAGTCACGTGACACATCACTCTTGTTTCTCAACGTCTGGTCCGGGGCCCATCAGGGGTCCAATTAGACTCTGTCTAGAGGTCTGTAACCATTGGGATCTACAATGTAACGCAATGTTCATTTCGCTCTTTTTAGACCTGTAACTGTGCATTTTGACCCCCCCCCCCCCCCCCCCAGGGGTGGGCAACTTTGACAGTAAGAGCCATATTTCCACACTCACTCCAGTGGGCCACATTGTTACTGTCGAGCAAAAACCTCTCATTTCCAGTGAAAGTAGCAAAAATAGCCGATTTACAAGCTCAAAACGTGTCGCAGTTCCAATACTTTTGAATTGGAACCTGAATTATATGTTGTTATTTTTTTAGTTGGAATCCTGAAATTTCAAATGCAATTAATTAGTGTTAACTTTATGAACTTAACTGGACATAAAAAAGACATTTGTCATTCAACTACTAATAGACTGAAGTAGTTAAAGCAGGTCAAGTTTTCACGTTTGGAATTGTTTAACAGCTGAAATGAATAATATATCAGTATTCTGATATTGACCTGCGAGCCACATTAAGTGAAGGCGAGGGCCGCATGTGGCCCCTGGCCCGCCAGTTGCCCATGTATGTACGGTATGCCCTGCACGATCACATTGAGAAATGGGGTGCTGGCCTGGGTGTGGCCGAGCCACGGGGTCCTGACTCCTGACCAAACATCTGTACGCGATGAGTTGGGAGTGAGAATCTGATGGCAAAGTACACGTAGAGTACATGAAGTGATTGGTTGCACAAACATTGGCCATTTATGTAATAAGCACTACCCTGAGACTAAGTCCTCTGTGTACACTGCAGTTTTAGTGGTAGAGAATGATGACTAACTAGAATTTTGTAGTGATTTCTCCTATACAGTATATTTGTATTGGGAGTGAGTGACTAAGCATGTGTGTGTGTGTGTGTGTGTGTGCGTGCGTGCGTGCGTGCGCACGCACGTGCATGTCAGTATATGGAAATGGCCCAAGAACCCTACAATATCCCATTCATTTGGAGCATAGCAGACCGGTTGGATAAGACATGTGACCCCTAAGAAGAATACAGTGAGCATGTGACTCAGTAATCTAGCTCCTCACGGGTGTATGTGTGTATGTGTGTGTGCATGCGCGCGTGCATGAGTGCGCGTGGTGAGGGGTGGCTAATGTACCATGATCCTTTGCTCTCTGCAAGGCTTATGTGGCACAATGACTCACATCCTGAGACATCATAACGTCACATGTCGGGCAAAAACCTCGTATCTCCAAGTTTCACATTTGTATGTTTTTTTTTCGTGAAGTTTCATCATACAAGACTGTCACACAAAACTAGTGAAAATAGCAGACGTGCAAGGTGTTGTGTGCTTGCAGATCGGCTATGTTCACTATTTTAAATGGACAAACTGTTTTGGACATACAAGGTTTCCACCCGACAACAACAATGACCTACTGACTGGTTTTGGAATGCCCCCTGCCGCCCTAACATTCATTTATACTTGTGCGTCGTGTAACGCACCGAAAATAGCTGATCTAGCAGCGCAATGCCTTGTGAGCTTATAGATCTGCTATTTTTGTTCATTACACAACAACCACATGTAAATCATGCATTTGGCTGGCAACCATGGTATAGCTTAATCTTTAATTCAACTTTTAACCCCTTCTGCAACCATGATAATGATTGTCTGGCTTATTTGTATTGGCTAATATGAAACACTAGTGTGACTATGCTTCGTACCCATGTGACATGACTTCAATTGAGCAATTAAAGCTGTATTAAAATAATTTCACTATAGGAATTTGAAGCCTTTTTGACCCATTTTGATGACTACATTGTACAACATAAGTCTGAATCATACTTTGTTGCATGCAGGTGTCGCACGTTGAAAATAGCAGACAAGTTCACAACGCGTCACGGATGTGGCTCGTTGTGAGCTTGTAGGCCTGCTCTATCTTCACTAAGTTAGGCTTTGATATCCTACAACACAGCTTGTACAAGTCTTGTAATTTCATAATTACCAGTTTTACCATAATTCCTGTTCGTTCTATGATTTCATCATAAAATAATTACTGTATATGTTCACCCTAACCCTTTGGAATGTAAATGTAACTAGGGCTGCACATTCAAGCAAAAATAAAAGAATTATGTTTTTATTTTAGGTTATAAGCATGAAATTAATTCAAACATCTTATTTTGAGAGCTTTTTGCTACTTGCCCTTGTCTCCTCGCTGTTACACAAGGATTAATAGCCAGAACATTGTAGGCCGATTCTTTCTTTTATCAGGATCACAGAGGAACAGCAAAGTCTATAAGACTATTGCATACTGTAGGCCTACTATTGGACCAAAATATGACAGCGAGAAGCACACTCAAAGGCATTAAAAATAAAACATCAATCAGTTTTCCACCAGAAATAATCAATCGTAATTAATAATTGTGATGACAACATTCACATTTTGTCCCTGATTATGCAGCTCTGGTTGTATTAGTCGGAGGCCTTAGGGATTTTTTGTCCAAAAGCGCCAAATTTTGTACAGATGTAGCCCAGGGCTTGCTCTAATGATTTAGCTAGGGCGCCCGAGTCGGCGACCTTTGGGGTCGTCACAGCGGCCAAATCAAGTTGGGTTAGGGTTACGAATTTGTAGCCCAAGGGCCATTTGTAGCCCAAGGAAAGTTTTTTTGTGCAAAACAAATGCTTGCAATGGATTCAGCATTATGACAAACCCCTAGTTAGACCCCTCACATCCTACTTAAATACCCAGAAAAAAAAAGTTTTTCTGGGTATATTTCTCCTGTATAGAAAGTCGATGGGAGCCCAACTTGATTTGGCCGCTGTGGCGACCCCGAAGGTCGCCGACACAGGCGCGCTAGCTAAATCATTAGAGCAAGCCCTGGGCTACATCTGTGCAAAATTTGGCACTTTTAGACTGATTAGCACGAAATTACCATTCTATCTCCCTAAAGCCCCCGACTACTATAACTCCCCATTTTCAACACTTTTAAGACAAAGACAAATTGGTCTTGAGTGTAAGACAGCCCTTGCTCTCCCAGCTAAGTGCTGTCAGATGTAGACCAGCATCTCGTCAGTTGGACAGAGGTTGTATCACTGCTCAGACACCACTTAGTGCCTGCTTTCAAGATTGCTCCCTATCTTGAGTCTTGACTGTTCCTGTGGAATAAAGCCTTCCACCCTGTCAATCACAGTGAGGCTATCAGTTTCCCATGCCCCGTCTCTCAGTCGCTCTTCTCGGCTTGTTTAACGTCAGCTTTCGGTTGTGAGATGAGACGGGATGACACAACGCGTTGGGAGCTTGTAGATCTGCTATTTTTTGGCAAATGTTCCTCCTCAGGCTGTTGGGGATATTTTGATTATCGCGATAATATCGTAAATCGCAATTGTTTTAGTCACAATAATCGTGACGTCCCATCCCTAATTGGGTATGAAGTACAGGACATATTTCACTCTGGTCCTTACATTCAGTTTGATTGATAGTTTTGTATTATCAGGGATTCAGTTGTAACAGAGAAATACCTTACCTTACTTTTTAAGAGTTCAATTCAATTCAATTTTATTAGAGTGTCAAATCATAACAAGTTATCTCAAGACACTTTACAAAGGCTAAAGAGCCGTGAGAGAGAGAGAGAGGGGGGGGGGGGGGGGGGGGGAGGCAGAAAGGGGGGGAGGGAGGGAGAGACAAGGGAAAGGGTAGGGAGGGGTGGTAATAATACATTTTATTTGTAGCACACTTTATATTTGTGACAAATCTCAAAGTGCTACATTTAAAAGGTCAGAGAAACAAAGCTAAAAACATTGAAACGGACTAAGGAAACCTGTATAGAGTAAGGTAACCTTTACACACCTTGTTAAATACAAATCAGAAAGAGATTAAAAGGACATAGTGATCACCCATTAAAACTTTATATCAGTGCACAGTTGCACACCTTGTTAAATATAAATTCAAGAAGCAAGTTAAGATAACAATAATCTTTAAAATGAATAATTCATTAGCATAATTAGCATAATTTATAATTAATTAACTTGATACGTGAACTAAACATTGACTATTATGTTGTGTACATAGACTTAAGGTCCCTGTACTATGCTTCTACTAAAGCCCCTTTTCGACTGCAGCTTTAGCACTACACGACACTACAACACACCATATAAAAATATCTACATTTTCCATTACACAAAAGTACCCCTATCGGTAAGAAACAAATTGACCCTTTTAACTGTGATTATAATACAATATACAATTTTATTACAACTTTCCTAATTATAACTATAATGGATTATAACCGTGATTCAAATACACTATAAAGTATTAATGTATTACTATGATAATTATAATACACTAATAGATAATAATATAGTGGTTATAACACAATAGAATCTATTATCATGTATTACAACTATATCCTGGTGGTCTAAATGAAAAGTCAGTGAGTGATCAGTCATTATGAAGTGTTTGGCCCTGTTTGGTCTAGCTCAGACCTACTCTGGAGTGGATACTTTTTTAGTACACACCACTCTACCCAGGTCCTTGTAGTGGACCAGCTGGTTCTCAAAGTGGGGTCCAGGGACCCCCAGGGGTCCTTGGGGCGGTTCCAGGGAGGGAGTCCCCAGAAGAATGTGTTAATATAGGTCGATGAAAACTATATATAAATCGACTCAATTTTTTGAAACAGTTGTCATAGGCCCCCAAGCTGGCACAAAATATTTTCAGATGGGGTCCAGGGCCAAATGCATATTCATTTTGGGGTCCTTGACCTACAAAGCTTTAAGTCAACCATTGTGCTGCCGCTGCGCAGTGACATACAATAAAGCAGTGGTTCTCAAACTTTTTCATGTCAAGGACCCCATATTGACACTTATTAGCCCACAGACCCCAGGGGTCCTACTAATTGCCCAAAAGTACCCAAAAGTACACAAAACTACCCAAAAGTATACCCAAAAGTGTACCCAAAAGAGTCCCAAATTACCCAAAAGTACCCCGGGCCCCATTGAAAAGATATGACAGGGACCCCCCATAAGAGAAGATGTTTACAGCTCTAGCAGTCATTCTTGTCCTTCTTTTTTTTTTTTTTTTTTTTACATACATTATAGGCTATGGAGCCCCATTAATTGGCATTTCTATCTCTGGGACACCAATTTACTGTATATTATAAGATCAGTGTCAATGTAACACTGAGAGATGGGTCCATTTGGTTCCACTTGTAGATTCTGTACACTCTCTGAGTTTAACAGACCCATGATAAGGGTCCACTTGGTTCCTATCTACGACTTAGCTGGGGACCCCCCTGGAACTCCCTCAAGGACCCCTGTGGGGTCCCCGGACGCCACTTTGAGAACCGATGCTAATAAAGGCCAGTTTGTCCAGCTAGCAGCGCATCCACAGGAGCGCATGATGTTTGGAGGCGTGACAAACTCGGGTCATATGAGCGTCATCATCAGCGGCTACCGAGCACAGCACAGCACAGCAGTGTCACCGCACGGACCTCAACGTCAAGAATGGACGAGACATTAAACTTAACAGAAGTCAAGCGCAAATGTCACGATCTCTGAACTGAAAGGTACGTACACTAGTAGGCCTAGCGATCGATGCAATAAGTAATTCAAAGCGGCGAATAAATGATAAAGAATAGTGGAGTCTTGCGATGGAGACTGCCCAGATTAGCCTGTTGGCAGCGGCCAGCTGATTTTCAAAGCCAGTGGTGTAAAGTAACTAAGTGCATTTACTCAAGTACTGTAGTTAAGTACAATTTTGAGGTGTTTGTACTTTACTTCCAATACTTTTACTTCTGCTGCACTATACATAATCTCGGATCCAAATGTACTTGTATCTACAATTATTTGAAAGGTTTAGTTACTAGTTACTTTGTAGATTTGGATTTGGATTATTATTACAACATTTAGACCTACATTAACAACTTCAGACCTAGGCCTATATATAGATAGATAGATCTGCTATATTTATTGCACACATTTGAAAACTTGAAATGACACATGTTGCATGATGAGTAGCCTACTTTGTACTTTAAGTACATTTGGAATTCCAGACAGAGTATTTCTACATTGCAGTATTGATACTTTTACTTGAGTATAAAATGGGGGATGCAGAGGTACAACTGGGGGGGAGACTTGAGAGAAAATGGAAAATGCTGTGAAAATGCTGCTAGATATTATTTATTTAAGTTTTGGAGAACCCCCTGTAATAACTTTGAGGACCTCTTAGGGGTCCCGGACCCCCTGTTGAAGACCCCTGCCCAATAGTTTCTTTAATTACACTTGCGCGTGAGCACACATTACACTAATATTCATAATTCTATTCATTTACAACTTTTGGCAAGCGATGGCCAGGCATTTTAACGGCCAGACAACTGCTGAACTATAGCTGGCAAGTTGTGTATGAACTTTTGTTTTGGTGCAAAGTAGGCTATACTTTAATATTTAGAGCAGGAGTCGTCAACATTTTCAGGCCAAGGACCCCTTAGTTGAGAGAGAGATGAAACGGGGACCCCCACAACCTTTTCATAGATTCCATATTTGACAGCACAATCATCAGTGTATTTTGGATTCATGTCAATGTGTCTTTTCAGATATTTAACCACTTGAACTGTCAATACTTAGTAAACTTAACCTATCACTTTGTACTTAGTCTGCTCTTTTTCCCCTCTACACCAAACCTCTTTGCTAAAAATAGCTGATCTACAAGCTCACAACGCCTCGCAGCACGAGGCGGACACTAGGGTTCAAGTGGTTAATATAAAAAGTTATGGACCTCAGTTGTTTTGATAGAAGTTATGCCATTACTTCATTTAGGCCTGCAAATTTGTTTTAAGAAAATGCAGCTATGGAACACAATATTAAACTAGACATCTTCTAAAAAAAAGAAAAAAAGAAACTTGGATAATTGGCTGCAGACTTCTTTAGCCTACTCATCCCATTTGGTTGTATTATATTAGAAGCTGTTATATTTAGTGACGTGGTGATCTATCTATAGATCTATTAGCCAGCTCAAAGCGGTTATAATCGTTTTGAATGAACCATTGAAACTTAGGAACAAGTCTGATGCCCCCTGCAAAGATATTAATATCCCAACCTATACTGCATGGGCAGGGGCGTCACACCCTTATTTTATACTTTAGCTATTGAAAAATAGCATATCTACAAGCTTGTAGATCTGCTATTTTTGAAAAGTCGTGAAAATGTGTGTTATCTTTGTATAAATGTATTTTTAAGCGAACATTTGTAACTCAGATTTTGCTTCATGGGGGGTCCCTGGAACTAAATATTTTGAGATGGGGGTCCGTGGCCAAATACATATAATGTTGTGGGTCCTTCACATGAAATAGTTTGAGCACCACTGACACATAGAAACAAAGGTTTTTCAAAATATATATATATATTTTGAAAGATATTATGTTTAACGATAAAAAAAAAAAATAGCAGATCTACAAGCTAAGTGCCATGCTGCGATCTTGTATATCTGCTATTTTTCAATAGTTAAAGTACCCAGGGCCCAGAATTTGGTGTGACACACACCCCTGTGCAGGGGTATCAGGGTGATACCATGCCACCCATACCAGGCCTATCATGTCTTATCAGTTGGTGGTGCTTTGTCAACCATGGATTCACTCGGGTGTGGACAGTCTGCTTTCCAGATGGTTCCCTGATTTCTAGGGCAACCTGTCGTGTTTTCAATAACAACAACAGTGCAATCTCTATGACAACTCGTTAGGCTTAGGGCAGTCGTTAATGAGCTATCAATTAAAATACCATTCCAGGTCCATTGAAAACCTGGAGATGCTACAGTACCAGTGTTGTTTTAGTCATAGTCTTTTGAATAAAATGTAATTTAGTTTTAGTCATGATTTAGTCACTTGAAAAGTTTTAGTTTTAGTCAAATTCTAGTTGACTAAATATAAGATTTTAGGCGACTAAATCTACAGTTGATTTAGTCAACTGAAATGCAGATCTACAATGTAGATCTGCTATTTTCAGCATACAACACCTGAGAGCAACCAAACATAAAATGACTCCACTAGTCCCTCCCTAACGTTTTAGTCTAGTTTTTATTTTGTTGACGAAATTGTCAATATATTTAGTCTTAGTTTTAGTCATCACAGCTTAGTTTTTATTTCGTTTTTATTTTGTTTTCGTCGACACAGTCGACAAATATTTTTCGTCATAGTTTTAGTTGACGAAATCAACACTGTACCGTACTTGGGGATCTGCTATTTTGAAGCCAACTCAAGTATTTTTTATTTTGGTGGGTCGTGTTTTTCTCAGGATGCCATGCTTGTAATGAGCAAATCATAGTTGCTATTAAATGGATGGCATGCACAGTAGGCAGATTGAGGGCTTATAAATAGGGTTGGGATCCATTTTAGGATTTTAACAATAAGACTCCTTAACGGTTTCCTTCAAAGATTCCTAAGAGTACTGTAACTCTGAGAGTGCAAATGGAACCAAATGGATGCTTACGGGTCCATTTTGTACACTCCCAGAGTTATGTTGATCATTGAAATTAAAACGCATGAGAACAACCGGTATTGTAATTGTATAGTCGACATGAAGTGTCTCACGGGTGGCTGAAATCCTTCCAAATGTGATGGAACCAATTAAAGTTCCTCAATGGTGGATCCGGTTCCTCCGATTCTGTCCTCCAGCTCCGGATCCCAACCCTATAGATAGAAAGCATGCCTTATATCTCACTGTGAACTCATTCCATTATCTAGAACATTGGTTCTCAAAGTGGATTCCAGGGGCTCTGTGGGTTCCTTTTCGGGGGGTCTAAATTGACCCATATAAGTCTGTAACTCTGACAGTGTACAAATGGAACCAAATGAACCCTAACAGGTTCATTTGGTTCCATGTGTATACACTGTCAGAGTTAAGGGGAGACCTTGAAATTTGAAAGTTTGAGAAACACTGATCTAGTCTAGTGTGATGTATGAGGCTGAATAGAATTCTCTCCTGTTGTACTTTTATTCAGGCCTGTTTTAGGATGCATGCTCCCAGGGGCGTCACAAGGGGGGGGGGGGGGGGGGGGGGTGGGACTGAATTACTAGGGCCCAAGGTGGAGGGGCCTTAATTATTTTATACTTTAGCTATTGAAAAATAGCAGATCTACAAGCTGCGAGCTTGTAGATCTGCTATTTTTGAAAAGTCGGGGAAAATGTGTGCAAATCTTTGAATATAATGTATTTTTTTAAGCGAACATTTTTAACTCAAATGTTGCTTCTAGGGGGTCCCAGTCCCTGGAACTAAATGTTTTGACATCGGGGTCCATGGCACAGTCCGTGGCTCACAGTGCCGCGCTGTGAGCTTGTAGATCTGCTATTTTTCAATAGTTAAAGCACAACATAATGCGTAATGTTCCCAGTCTAAATGGGTTAAACCCCCTCCCCTTATGAAGAACATTCATGGGGGGCCCGCTGTGAATCCTTGTACCCAGGGCCCAGAATTTGGTGCGACACCCCTGACAGTTTGGAGTGGAATGTGTAGACTCCCTCTGGAAGTGTGTTGGTGTGTTACTGGATTAAAGGTACACTTAAGTCTTCATTGAAGGTGCAGATTGAAACCTGACAAAAACTATTTTGGCTAATAGGATTGGTCATGGGAAAGGAATTTAAGCAAGGCTAGTACTACTACTGACCGAGTGGTATGTCTCTCAGTGAGTGAATGAAGTTCTTTACTATGGCTAACAGCATTGTAAAGCTAATAGTACAACTGCATTGTCGTTTTCTCTCTGCATTGAAGACATACTTTATGAGCAGTTCTGTCTCCAAAACACATCACAGTACCACTACTACCACACAATAACAGCCTCAACCTTACTAGAAGATTATTATATTAACCACTTGAGTCCTACTTTGTCATATGTACGATAAATGGCAAAGATAGACGCTCTACTAGCAAACAATTCATCGCATCACATCACTAAGTTGTAGATATGCTATTTTAGCTATTTCTGAAAAATAAATACATAATACATAAAAAATATATTAGTTTATTTAAGCTTAAAGGAGTAGTTCACCCCCAAAATGACTTTTTTTCTATTGATTATTCATGCCATGGAGAGTAGAGTTCAATAATATTTTTTGGTTTTTGTCACATTCCTAAGACAAAAAATAGTAAATAGTAAATTTACCCCCATTGATTCCGGATGGTGACCCGTTTCGAAACGGGTCACCATCCGGAACGAATGGGGGTAAATTTATTGTTATCAAATTTGAATTCGACAAAAAACAAAAAATATTATTGAACTCTAGTCTCCATGGCATGAGTAATCAATAGAAAAAAAGTCATTTTGGGGGTGAACTACTCCTTTAACTCATTTAGTGCCCCTGAAATTAACGGATTATAAAGTCCACGATGCCACCTTCAGGCTGGCATCACAACCGTTATCTTGTTTTGAAGGCCAGAAGTCCACAGCGCAATCACTTCCGGTCTGACGTCATCGGGTACTGCGCCGGAACCGATCCTTGTCCACGTGGAGTTGTGTAATGGCGGACCGGGAGCTTTTATACATGTATAACATAAGCGAGCATCTGCCTCCATCCTAGCTTCTAAAGTGTAGTTTTGAGATAATGGACATTAAAGATGAGATCCCCCGTCCACCTCAATGTTATGGATGGGACTATTTTGTGCTCGTGGAGCCGTGATGATGCGAAATCAGCGACGGATTTCGTCTCCGGACCTCCGGCCATTGTTCTCGGTAATGTATCCGCCGTTACAGTAATATATTACTTTTCACGAGTATACTCGGGATTGGCACCATGTGATACTCGAGTATTTTTCACGAGTCTTCTCGGGATTGGCACTATATGAGTTAAGCTTAATGAGAATGACTGCTGTGGTACAAATGACCTTCTGTTTGCACTCCTCTCTCCCTCGCAGGTGCTTGGATTAAAAATGATTTGTCTGCAGTAATAATAACGCGGTGAGAAATACCATTTGCCGTGACTTGTTTTATACGTTTTTATGCAGTGGTGTAAAGTAGAGTCCATTTACTCAAGCACTGTACTTACAGTAATTACAATTCTGAGGTTTTGATGTATTTTTGAGCGGTGGTACACAGTCTCCTTAGCGTGAGTGTGTGTGTAGGTTACTGTGCGTGTATGTAGCCTGAGCATGAGCTGCAATACAGCTGGTGACCAAGTGGCGCTTTCACACACACACACACACACACACACACACACACACACACACACACACGCAACCCTGAAATGAACTGCTACACACACACGGCCACGCACACACACGCGCACCACCGCTCACTTCAAACTTGGTTAGATATATTACCCATTTTCAATACTTTTAACTTCTATTCTATTTCATCTCAGGCAAATATAGTACTTTAACACCACTACAATTATTATAAAAATTTAGTGTACATTTTTTAATATTATTACAAAACATACATTTACCACTTCAGCCCTAAATAATAGACTTTGGCTATTTCAAAAGATTTATACATTTTGAAAACATGAAATGGAATATTTCTTTTTATGCCAATACTTCTGTACTTTTACTCAAGTAAATTCTGAATACCAGACTGGTACGTAACTTGAGTATTTCTGCATTCTACTATTGATACTTTTACTTAAGTAAAACATGTGAGTACTTCTTCCACCACTGTTTTGATGTACAGTAAAGGACAGAAGAACATGTGATCTCAGTACATGTGATACCCAACGCTGCATATCACCAACATCCTACATGTTGCACATCCTGTAAGAAATTAATTATATTAATCAGCGGCTAATGAGGAGGCTAAGGCAGTGTAACTGTGTTACATAGCTGACTGACATCAATTAGTCATTTTCCTGACATGGAAATCGACATGCTGATCAATATGACATGAATGTGAAAGCTTACAATTAACAAATGTAGTCATTTAGCAGACACTCTTAATCCAGAGCGACTTACAATAAGATAGGACTGCACAAGGTAATACATCATCAAAACATCAACATCAATTCATCAAATGCATAGAAATAGTCCATATAAAAATGCTATCTAATACATGCTTCATTTGGAAGCTTAATTTGGAAAGTAAGTTGACTTGAAAGTGCATACAACGGCCCCAATACGATTGGGGGCTTTTCTGCATTTATTGATAGGACTGACAGGAAATAGGGAGAGATGGGGGGTGACGCGCGGCAAAGGTCGTCCGCATCGGGAATCGAACCGGCGACGCTGCCAGGCATCCATGCCTATGTAGCAATGCCTAATTGGTATGCGCCCTGGACCAGTAGGCCAGCAGCCCCTGCCCTTTATCTGTCTGTAAAAGTGCCCTCTCCAGACCATGAATGCAGTTTTTACTATGGTGAAAGAAGTGCAAATGCCCTCTTTCCATGCCATACCTGAAGGCATCATTCAAGAGAATTGCCTTGTCCAGACTCTCCTGTTCATGAACTTGAATGCAGCATCTTATGTTGAAAGAATTGCCCTCTCTGTGTTGAAATCCATGCTGTATGCCACATTGCCTTTTTGTATGCTTAGTTCAGTGTGGTATCAAGTACTGAAAATAGCCGACCTCCAAGCTCGGAGGTCTGCTATTTTCGATATTTTCACTTAAGGCCCTTTTAGAAATGTCTCTCTAACATTCTCTGCACGTCCCTGCAGGTGGCAGCCTTGTCCCACGTTGCTCCTGTGTCCTGAATCTCCGGTACAGATACCGTAGCCCCCGTCCCTGACCCCGGCTAGTCTCCACCCCGGCCAGTCTCCACCCCAGGGCCTCCAACCATGATGTCTCCCAAGTCCACCCTGCTGAAGGTCATCCTGCTGGGCGACGGCGGCGTGGGCAAGTCGTCGCTCATGAACCGCTACGTCACCAACAAGTTCGACACGCACCTCTTCCACACCATCGGCGTGGAGTTCCTCAACAAGGAGCTGGAGGTGGACGGCCGCCCCGTCACGCTGCAGATCTGGGACACGGCGGGCCAGGAGCGCTTCCGCAGCCTGCGCACGCCCTTCTACCGCGGCTCCGACTGCTGCCTGCTCACCTTCAGCGTGGACGACGGCCAGAGCTTCCGCAACCTGGCCAACTGGAAGAAGGAGTTCGCCTACTACGCCGACGTCCGGGACCCCGAGGGCTTCCCGTTCGTCGTGCTGGGCAACAAGCTGGACGTGGCCGAGCGGCAGGTGTCGGCGGAGGACGCGCGGCAGTGGTGCGGCGAGAACGGCGGCCACCCGTACTTCGAGACGAGCGCCAAGGACGCCACCAACGTGGCGTCGGCCTTCGAGGAGGCAGTGCGGCGCGTGCTCTCCACGGACGACCGCGGCGAGCACACGGTGTCCGACGACACCGTCGACCTGCACCGCAAGAAAGCGCCGCCCAACACCCCCTGTTGCTAAACCGCTAAGTCTCGCGTAGCCAGGCGGCTGTTCCACAATCCCCGAATGCTATATAGAGTCTGGAACTACAATTCCCAAACGGCGAGTATCGGAAGTAGCCGCCACTGCACTGAACTGTAGTCCTATTGGAAACATAGAAGAAACACACTCGCACAGACAGAGTCTGTGCGGCACATTCTTGTAATGCGTGTATAGTTTAAGAAAACATTTGAAAACATCATGGAAGTTGCACCAACAACAGCAATCATGGAAGTTGCACCAACAACACCAGAGAAAGACAAAATAACGCCTCAAAAAATATTGAAAGATGACATAACGCTTCCAGTAAGACTTGTTCTCGCTACTGCACCAAGGGTAAAGCGTCACATCTGCTTTATCTCGCACTCATTGTTAGAACCTCCGTCTCCCAGACTGTATGCCGGGAGCATTCGCAAATCGTGGAGGCAACGCAAGACTACTAAACCAATGAACCCTGTGTTGAGTTTACTGGCGCGTTGTGGACGTGAAGATGACACCTACTGTACAAGACGGGGATGTACAGTGCTAATCTTTTTTGAAGTTCAGGAACATGTCTGCGATATGCAAATCAGCAGAGATGGCAGGAAAATGGCCACACCACATAGAGCATCGCAGCGGAAGTGGTTTCCTGGTGCCACTTAATATTCCCCATTCATTTTCGCCATAGACTTTTACAAAAATATTTTTAACAATTATGTTAAGCCTAGAGCCAAGCCATCCAGGATGGCAGTGAATCTTGACCATATAACATTTGATCCTATGTGAAAACATATTTTAATATTACATTATTTGATATACTACATTTAATAACTACCCTTTGTTTAGCTATTTTCAAAATGTTCTTTTCATAGAAACAAAGGTCTCATGTTCATGATTCACTGCCATCCTGGATGGCTTGGTTCGAGGCTTAACATAATTGTTATAAATATTTTTGTAAAAGTCTATGGCGAAAATTAATGGGGAATATTAACTCATTGAGTGCCACCCCTTTCACCACTAGAGGGCGCCCAGTGGCCATAGAAAATCCTATAGAGATATGCTGGTATATGCAGAAGCCCTGCAGCCATGACTTGCCTGAACACTTTCCTTTGTGCATGTACAGGAAGAGGATGAAGTTAGCTTGAAGTTAGCTATTGGCTACCAAGCATTTTAGAAGCCTTATTTTCGTCAACTTAGCCATGATTAAACCTTGCACACCTCATGCATGGGAAAAAAACAGAGAAGAATGAGCTCTAAAAAATCCAATGCAATCCTGGATTGCATTGACGTGGATTTGTGCAGTTTGTTCACAGCTTTCAAACAAAAAAATCCGATTGGAAATCCGTTCAGGCATTCTTGAGATAATCGCCATTATGTTTTACATGTTATGTAAACAAACATGGCTGCCCTGTATGTTAGATGGGGTTGTATGGGGGTGGAACATGCAAAATCGCGATTGAAATCATGTTCACTAGATTTGATGGGGTCCAAAAAAAATTAATTTTTTTTTTTTTTTTTTTAATATCCCGAACATGTTCGGGATAGGCACTCTGGTATGCGATAATATATCCCGAACTAATTCGGGATAGGCACTCAATGAGTTAAGTGGCACCAGGAAACCACTTCCGCTGCAATGCTCTATAAGGAAAGGACTTTGAACAGCTTCAAATAGCTGTTATTTGTGGAAGAGGCAAAGACTCAAGGAAAGGGAGAGCAGTTTACAGATTTCTAAGTTCATATCAATATAATAGAATTACAAGCATCGTGGCTAAAGGATGATATGTCTGAAAATCAATTAAAGGAATGATTTGACTTCAGATATGTTGGATTATGCAGTATGATGTTAAGGGTTACAGTAGTACAATGTGAGGTCACATACTGTACCACCAAGCACACTGGTGTGACGCACCAAAGATGACTGATTCGCTACGTGTTATGCTGCAATGTGTTGTGATCTTGTAGATATATTTTCGGTGCACGACAGCATACAACAAAGTACAACTGAAGCAGTGGTGTAAAGTGACTAAGTACATTTACTTAAGTACTGTACTTAAGTACACTTTTGAGTTATTTGTACTTTACTTGAGTAATTCCAATTTCCAATACTTTTATTCTACTCCACTACATCTCGGATCCAAATATTGTACTTTTACTCCACTACGTTTATTTCAAAACTTTAGTTACTAGTTACTTTGTAGATTTTTATTATTATTACAAAACATACATTAACCACTTCAGCCGTATATACATTTTGGCCATTTGAAAATAGCCGATCTACAAGCTCACAATGTGTTGCGATGCGACGCATTGTGAGCTTGTAGATCGGCTATTTTCAAAAGATTGTTTTACATTTGATAACTTGAAATGGGACATTCTGTACTTTTGCTTTTGGTATTTTTAGTACATTTTGATACCAATACTTTTGCACTTTTACTCAAGTAAATGTTGAATACCGGACTTCTACTTGTAACAGAGTACATCTACAGTACATTGCATTATTGATACTTTTACTTAAAGGGGAAGACCACCCATTTTCAATATTGAACTATGTAATTAATATACCTTAGAGGAGTTGTGTGGAAATTAAAAAAAGTTCCCCCTCTTCTGTGTTGCCTAGAACTGGAGGATTGATTTTGGGGTTTGTATTGTAAAGTACAATGTGTGATGTCATCAAGTTGTGATTTGCAATACAAACCCCAAAATCAATCCTCTTTCCTTCTAGGCAACACAGAAGAGGGGGAACTTTTTTTTTTTTTCCACACAACTCCTCTAAGGTATATTAACACCTTCTAAGCCAAGGGGAGCCCCTTAATGTTAAAACCGTACTATATCGCACATCCCCCCAGGGACTCTCAGCCACGTCGTACATTCCCGGACTTTGTCTTTAAAACCGGAATAAAAGCTTTTGATCCGAAAATCGGCGATCGTCTAACCTTCCCTAGTCACCACTCGTGCACTGATAGCTCATGCAGACCGTGCATGAAGCAGAGGTGACGTCAGCGCCTCTCCTTCTCCAAGGCACCTTCCACCCATCCGTTTACTGTCTACACACTCAAGCTCCTCCTGCAGCCATGCTTGGGGCTATGCTAGCGAAACTTTTCAGTTCTGTTCTTCAGTCACACATGGACTATTTGCGGGGACATTTACGTGAAAGGATCGCGCACGCGAAACGCACGGGGACATCGACGATCGGCCAAAACCCCCATTCTATCCCAACGGAAATCGAGAAAATCATGGTGAGTTACTGGCCTGGGGGGGAAAAAAAAAGAAAAAACAGCGGCGCTGTTCAAGATGGAGGGGCTGCGGGGTCATGTTTATAAACATAATATTATGTCTCAGATCACAATACAATAATAGAAATGTCACGGCTAATCTACCAACCACCATTCTATTTCGGACGTCAAGGTGTTAATGACACAGTTCAATATTGAAAATGGGTGGTCTTCCCCTTTAAGTAAAGAACGTAAGTACTTTTTACACCACTGAACTGAAGCTTCAGTATCTGGCCTTGAAGTTTCTATTGTTGCCTATAATGAGAGGATGACTCCACTAAAAAGACAGTTAAGAGTGTCGGTTCCCATTTTTCCATGTGATTTCGTAAAGTGCAGATCAGCTCCGTTTCATACACACACACGGTTGCCTCTCTCTTCCTCTATTCCTCCATGTTCCTCACTCTATGACAGGGGTCAGCAACCTTTTTGACATGAAGTGCCACGTTTATATTTTCTTGATAGTCACTGTGCCATAGCAACATTACGTTTAATTATGACCACATCAAAACATAGAACAGATTTGGAGTGTCTATAAATAAAACAACCTTTTCCCCCTGCTGCTTCTTTTGAAATAATTCAATAATCAGGACATTGTAATGATCGTTAGACTAGCAATAACCCACCAATCTCCCAGACTTCCTAATTAGTCAGAGTTCAGAGTTTGAATAAAAGTAGAAATTACATACAGATGTGAGGGAATACTCTCTCTCACACATATGGCGGTGTGCCAGTGATTAGCCTACTCTCCACTGTGCCAATGTTGGCACCCGTGCCTGAGGTTGCCTACCCCTGCTCTATGCACTGCAGACTGAAGTAAGACGCTCAGTTAAATTAGTACTCAGGATTTACAGTTTGAAGGTACACGTTTGTGGCTGTTTCTGCCAAGAAAGGTCAGTTTGATTCACTGCCTGACCGGAAGATGCACTAATGATAGAACAACTACATTCCTTTCTCTATGGTGGACTGCTATGCTTAAATGTCATTATCACAACATTCTAATTATGTCTTGTTTAGATTTTAGATATTTTAAAAAATAACATCACATTGTATTTTGTTGTCTTGAATGTACCAAATCTTAATGTTGGTAAGTCATGAACAGTGTTGATTTTGTCGACTAAAACTATGACGAAAAATGTTTGTCGACTGCGTTTTTTTCACTGACGAAAACGAAATAAAAACGAAATAAAAACTAAGCTGTGATGACTAAAACTAAGACTAAATATATTGACAATTTCGTCAACAAAATAAAAACTTGACTAAAATGTTAGGGAGGGACTAGTGGAGAAGAGAGACGTTTTATGTTTGGCTGCACTCAGGTGCGTCGCAGCGCGACGCGTTGTGAGCTTGTAGATCGGCTATTTTCAGCATGCAACCAAGTGTAAAATCAGCCATTACGAAGTCATAAAGGCCTGCCAAAATACATTTTAGTTGACTAAATCAACTGTCTGTAGATTTAGTCGCCTAAAATCGTATGATATTTATTCGACTAAAATTAGACTAAAACTAAAACTTTTCAGGTGACTAAATTATGACTAAAACTAAAATACATTTTATTCAAAAGACTATGACTAAAACTAAATCAAAATTTGATGTCAAAAACAACACTGGTCATGAATGTGCCAGATCTTACTGTTGGTCATTTGTAAGTTACTGTTATGTCACTGTATGAAGCCTCTGTACTGTGTGAGCATCAGGATGTTTCAAACGGTTTGTTCTTCAACCATTTGCTCAACGAAAATGATATGTTTTTCAAGCGAAAACAAATTTGTCAAAGAATTGTGCAACAAAGTATGAAATGGCCTTAAAGCTGACATCTGGTTGGTCAAATAAATCCAACAGTCACTGTGACTAATAGAGGACATAGGGTTGTTTCCTGTAGGGGTGTAACGATTTAATAGCGATACGGTACACATCATGATACATGGACGATATTGGTTCATTCATGGCGATACGATACGATGCGATTCGATTTAATGATTTAAAATCGATATAGTAACTATTTAGCAAAGAAATTAAATATGTGTGAAACGTGTCAATAGTGCAGTTTTGTAAGGCAAAATATATTATTATGGATATAAATAAGTAATCACTGTGATTCTCTAGCAAATACATGGACATTATATTTCAGCACATATGGACAAACCTGCACCTTGACATGAACACGGAGATTATGCACATTTATCGATAGACCAAGAGTAGCTAAATGGTAAATGGTGCATTTATATAGCGCTTTTAATCCAAAGCGCTTTACATAGATTGTGCATTACATTCACCCATTCACACACACATTCATACACCGGTGGCGGAGGAAGCCATGCAAGGCACCAACCTACTCACCGGAGGCAATTAGGGGTTCAGAGTCTTGCCCAAGGACCCTTCGACATTAACTCAGGGGGAGCCCGGATTCGAACTGGGAACCCTTCGGGATTTATACCCTTCGTGCTCTAATACCAGTTTCTCTACCCCTGAGCTATGCCGCCCCCAGCTATATGGAATGGAATTAGTGAAAAAAGTAATTAGACTCCTCTTTTTTATTTTCCCTCTTAAAATTGCTAAATACAAGGTAAAATACTTAGTTTCCATACAGCTCAGTCGGTAGAGCTCTCGCCTTTGTACCGCAAGGTCATGGGTTCGATTCCGGGCACCGCCAACTCAGCGTATGAGAGCACGGCTTGGCAAGTCGTGCGGCAAGTACTGGGAGCTGATGGTAGGTGTGGCGCTCCACCTCAGCACAGTCAGCAGTCCATCTACCAGGGATCTAGCGCATTGTAACAGGGACAGACTCCCGCGTGTTACCGGCTGATACCGACAATAAGCCACTCCCGACCTACTTCCATACAATCGGTTATTTGCGTTGCAAAACATCATCTGCATTGCAAAATGATACGATACAAAACGGTGTGATATTTTGCTTTTGCATATCGATATAGTAGATCATTGCAGAAAAAAAAACAATTTTTCAATTCAGTTACAATATCGTTACACCCCTAGTTTCCTGCCTAAATAAGATGACAAGTTACAGTATGATGTTGATTTGGGGGGGGGCATTTAATAACTTACATGTATTTGGAATGGCAGGATATTTTCCAAATGTCTAGACCAAACTAAATATTTGTGTTCCACAATTCTATTCTTGTTGATTTCTACTTATTGTTCACTCTTCCGTTTCATGAAATACAGGTTCAAGTGTTTGTCTTAATGTCCAACTAAGTGTCCTTTTTTCAGTGGTTATTGCTTTGGATTGACGACATTATTCCCCCATTGTTCTCAACATTTGAATTATAATGGTGAAAACTGTCGGAGTCTTGTCAGGTTCTAACCAAACAGCTCAGAAACAAGACAGATGCTAATTTATCAACATGATTATTCACATGCCCATTAATAATTAGAGACAGTAGGCCAGGGTTACCCAATTCGTTTTCCCCAAGGGCCGAAATTATGTCTAGGGTACCAAGCCGAGGGCCACAACATTGCATGGGGCAACGGTGGTGTTCCCGCTACTCCAGCGACAGTTCAGATGTCGTCGTTGTCGGGTGAAAATCTTGTATGTCCACAACCGTTTGTTTCGCATTTATCATTTTAAAAATGATTTAAACTAGTGAAAACAGCCGATCTACAAGCACACAACGCTTCGCCCCGAGAGGCGTCTTGTGCTTGTAGATCTGTTTTCACTACTTTTGTGCGACGGCCATGTATGATGAAGCAGGGCTTTACTTCGCGAAAGAACATACAAATTTGGAGATGCGAGGTTTCCCCCCGACAACGACGATATACCTGTGTTGTTGCTGCTCTTATACCACCATTATTACTGGGGTTGGTGGGGGCCAGACAGTAGGCCGCCTATTGGGGAACCTTGCAGTAGGCTATAGCAGAATACCAACATTCAAACGTCACAATATCTGAGTGACAAAATGCGTCTGAGTAATTGTCTGAGTGACATTCAATCCTACAAATTGGGTACGTGAAATAGCCTTTCCCCCGAAATATTACAAGACACTCCTCCAAGTCTACCACACACATAGCACATTTCCCTGGAAATACCTCCATAAAAGGAGTTTTGAACGCTGTTTACAGACAGAATTGCACCTCAGCAGAGGAGAGATGTGACAAACAATTTGTTTAATTGCACTGTATTTATATAAATACATGTTGTAGGAAAAATATACAGCTGTTTGTCATCTTTGTACAGGGTGGGCAACTTTGATGATGGCGAGGGCCACTATATTTCCACCTTCACCTTCCACTATATTTCCCACTTTGTCATATCACATACAAAAGAAGCAAAAATAGCAGATCTACAAGCTCAAAACGCATCGCGCTGCGATGCGTTTTGAGCTTGTAGATCGGCTATTTTTGCCTCTTTTGAATTGGAAGTCCTGAATTATTTTTTGTTATTTTTTAATTGGAATCCTGAAATGTAACATTTTGATTCAATTTCAAACGCATTTTGTTATATACTCTTGTTAACTTCATGAACCTAAATACAAATACATTGGACATAAAAAAATAAAAAATAATACTACTATACTAGTTAGTCATTAAGCTACTAATATAGACTGACGGGTATTAAAGCAGGTCATGTTTGGAATTTTAACAGCTGAAATCAATAATATATCAGTATTCCGGCGTTAACCTGAGGGCCGCATTAAGTGAAGGTGAGGGCCGCATGTGGCCCCCGGGCCACCAGTTGCCCATGTATGGTATATACAATTAACTAGACAAGGTCTAATAACAGTGTGGCTCCCATATGGATCTCTTGTGGATGTTGATGATGTCATATGGCTGTGACATTGACCTAATTGAGTTATTTGCCTCTTGCAAATGTGTCGCTAATAGACATTTTCATGCAAAGCAGAAAATAGTAATGAACAAAAAAATGACTATAGATAGTGTATGATGTATTGTAGATTTAGTAGATGTTTGTTTCCAGTGCAGGAGGGAAAAAATAAGTTACCATGATGATGGGGTGTAGATATTGTAGACTTTGGTTTCCAGTGTAGGGTTTGAATGGAGGTACCAGTGCAGAATTTCATGGAGGCCATGGCCGTCGTTGCCCCTCAGTTTGGCCTTGTGCCCCTCAAAAAAAATGGCATGGCCTGAGGCCACAGTGGCCTTAACGCCCCAGCTGACTGTACCACTTTCTCCTCTGTCTCTTTCTTACCGATATGTAGACAGTAGACACAGTGTCTCTTTCTTGTCAGTCATGGTAGAAACCAGTGTCTTTTGTTGAGATTCTGAAATCTTTAAACCAATCCAGTGACTTTGATTGGTGCAAGGCTGATCATGGATCAGATTGTAAATACCATAATTTATCTATTTCACTGCAGATTAGCTTATCATCCCTGGCCTTTGTGCCCTCAAAAAACACCAAAGGCCAAGTGGCCTTGCCCCTAAAATGACGAAATTCTAGGCCTGGCAGGTACGCAAGCAAGTTTTTGAAATTTAGCATTTGGACAAACCCGTCAAAAGTCCTGTTAGAAACCCATCTAGGTGCTGTGGTGCACTGGGTGCGGTGAGTTGTTCATATTGTATAAATGCAAAGGTTCTTTGTTTGAGTCCCAGTAGGCCTGCCCTTGATACTTGATCTGTGTGATACTGTATCTCTGGTGAAGTTCCTGTTTTGAACGCTAACATCAGAAATAACTCTTCAAAAGTACCAGGAGACACCTGTTGTGTTTGAAGTTGTTGTGACACAGTGCTGTGTCACTGAAAAATAACTTCTGGGTTTCAGTATCGGTATTGCAGTCAGAATTGCACTTCAAAATAAGCACTATTCCTTTTTGGTTCCATTTTGCTTTTAGCACATGGCTATGACAGACCTAAAATGTGGGCCCTGTAGGCCTGTGGTTGTTTGTGAATGTAAATGTACCACAGTCAGTCTGGACATCTAATACATCTTCGTAATAGATCATCAACATAAAAAGTTAAATTGAGTTGGTCCAAATCGTGAGTACCATTAAGACGCCTCAGGGCGACATGGGAAGACATCTGGCCGTTATGTATATCGGACCAGTTACACATGGTACCCATGGAGACCCAGTCCTATGACATCTGAAATCATAGCCTTTTATGCCCATACATGGAGATCCCTGTCTGTAGAACCAGCCGTTAGTGTGGTATGTGGCCGATGTGGCCTCCATGTATGGGCATTCCCATATGAAGTCCTGTTAGATATTGGCTTAATATTGATGACACCAGGGAACTCCATATATGGGCATTAAAGGGATTCTGTTAGTGTGACATCACAGTGAAGCCAGAGCATGATGTCAGAGCGGAAAACCCATAGAACCACAGTGTCAGGCGTGACAGACAGACAGACAGACAGACAGACAGACAGACAGACAGACAGACAGACAGACAGACATACGGACAAGCTGTGACCGTTCACATACTAATCTGCGACCTACATTCGCAATCAAATAAGTATTGAGTTACGATGACGTATTAGATGTCCAGACTGACTGTGGTACATTTACATTTACAACCACAGATACAGGGCCCACATTTTAGGTCTGCCATAGCCATGTGCTAAAAGCAAAACCCAATGTGGACACCAGGTGGCGACAAGCCACAAGCTTAACAGAATAATGCCTACTCTCTAGTACTCTGCTCCATTAGTGAAAATTCACTTCTGTTAAACCTAAACAGAATTACATACTGTACAGTGTAGGCTATTACTGCTACTGTACAGTATGCATAAGCATGTCCATAGAGAATGGATGAGTACCAGAGGTGTCAAGTATTTACTTAAGTAATTTTGAAGTATTTGTACTTTGTACTACATCTCGAATACAAATATTGTACTTTTACTCCTCTACATTTATTTTGAAACTTTAGGTAGGCTACTAGTTATACTTTGCACTGCAGATATAAATTATAATATTACAAAACATATAAACCACCAGCCCTATTATACCTTGGCTAATTGAAACTAGCCGATCTACATGTTCAAAGCGTTGTGAGCTTGTTGAACTGCTATTTTCACTTTTACTGTTGGTAATTTAAACATTTTGATGCCGACACTTTCATACTTTTACTTTTAAGTAAAATGTTGAATTCCGGACTTCTACTTGTAACAGAGTATTTCTATATTGCAGTATAGATACTTTTACTTCAGTAAATGTGAGTACTTTTTCCACCACTGACTGTGCGTCCATAGAAAATGGATGAGCACACTTCTGAGGAATACCCAATTTCCTTTGCATGTTCTCCAAGTGCAGTGTGCAGGGACGAGCTGGCCATTGGGAAAAGCGGGACAACTCCCGAAAGGCGAAATAAATAAAAATAAAATGTCGGCCTCGTTCCATTTTTGGGGCTGGGCGGCCAACAGCAGATCTAAAAGCACACAACGCCTCGCGGTGCGAGGCGTTGTGTGCTTGTAGATCGGCTGTTTTCACTAGTTTAAATCATTTTCAAAATGATAAATACAAAACAAACAGTTTTGGACATACAAGGTTTCCACCCGACAACGACGAAATATAACTCATGTACAGTAATTGGCCCACTGGCTTGTCACTTGTCATGATCTGAAATGGCAAATCTTTGAGTAGCAGCAGCGCTATAGAGAGAGATCTCTCTCTATAGCACACAATGAGGGCCTCTCCAACTCTTTTTCCCGGGCTGAATCAGGGGCCCAGCACGTCCCTGACAGTGTGTAGTGTGTCTATTTATATATCTGCTCCTACAGTGTCACTGGGTGTATAGGAACTCATACATATTTCACTAGCTCAGTTTCAGTTTTTCAAAGTGGCATGCGGGGGACCCCCAGGGGTCCTTGAGGAGGTTCTGTTCGGTGTTCCCGGCCAAATGTAGGCATAGTTTGATTCCAATTCACATGGCATTATTTAAAGGACAACTTTGTTTTTACAACAAGGGTTCATATTTTAGATTGTAATTAGAGAAAAGAAAAAGTGAGTGTTAAAATGTTTTCATTTGCTTCGTTCTATTGTTTTATCGCGTTTACTGTGCTAAAATGTGGGGCATGCGCACGCATGGGGGCATGCGTAGTGGCTAAATATGTCTTTTTAGACACAATAAGCCAGCAGTTTCTTTATTGCTATTTACAGTAACACTTCCAGCCCCCATAAGTCACATCCAACCATGAAAGGTTGCGTTGTATCTTGGTAATGGGCTTATTCTGTGTAAAATTACACATTTAGCCACTTGTAGGGGACCCCTTAACTGAGAGAGAGATGAAGCAGGGACCCCCTCTACATATTGTATGAATGTGTTATGCAGATTTTCATCCACTTGTTTGACAGCACTGTCATCAGTCTATGTTGGATTTGTGTTTCAGACATTTAGCCACTTAAATCGTCGATACCTAATCTTCACCTTTCACTCTGTACTTGGTCTGCTCTCTTTTACCTCTACACCAAACCTATTTGCTGAAAATAGCCGATCTATAAGCTCTCAACGCCTCGCAGCGCGAGGTGTTGAGAGCTTGTAGATCTGCTATTTTTGGCTAATAGGGATGCGAGGGTTCAAGTTTTTAATAGAAAATAATTATCCTATCACACAAGAATTTGGTGGCCCCCCACACACAAGAATGTGGGTGTCCCGGACCCCCTGTTGAAGACCCCTGAAATAGATGGTGGTGATTATATCATTGAAAGATTGACAATAAACTTCTGGGGAAAAGAGAATACTATGAATAGATTCCTGTCTTGTATGCTCAGTCAGCAGTGTTGCTGTCACTACATATTAAGCAGCAAACAACATTTGGTCCTCCTTCTCAGTGGCATCGAGTGGGCCATTTCCTAATGTTTGCTGTAATTTGATGCATCAATTTCTGTTTATGTAATTCAGAATAACAATAAGCGAACTGTAGCTGCTAGAAACAGAGGGTGGATGCATGGTGGTTCAACTGCATTAGCCATGTTATGATTCCAATGATTATTTGAAGCCTCCATCTACAAGTACGAGTTACTAGGCTATAATGTTGTGCAAGTTCGAAACCAGGGTTTGAAGACCAGACATTGATTTATGTAGTTGTTAAAGCAAGCAATTTCGTTATTAGATTTGTACTCTTGTACCGGTATAAGTATTAAAAATCACACCCGTGTGAACTGAGCGGTGGTCGTGGAGGCTGTGCAACAGCACTACTGGGTGGGTGCAGCGGGGTTAGTGTGCTTTACAATGCTGTAGTTTCTTCACACACTCTAATTTATTTGACCCTAAAACATTCAGTTTGTTAATAATAATAATAAAACTTGACCACACATGCTGACCCACCCTTCCCCCCTGTGTGTGTGTGTGTGTGTGTGTGTGTGTGTGTGTGTGTGTGTGTGTGAGAACAACAGCGCCCCTCCCTTAACATGTGTGGTCAGAAAAGGTACTGCAGGCTTGAGGCTACATACACGGACGGCCGGACGGATACCCACACACACGGCCACGTATAGGAGACGGTGTGACCACCGCTCAAAAACCTCAGTTTGTTGTGATAGACTGTTTGTAAGCTTTGCAATTTGGCACTTCAATTTAAAACGTTATTTGTGTACTGTAACTATGTAGCTAATTATATTGCAAGTATTATAGAACCCAGAACAGAGTAGGTTTGAGAGCAATAACATGCCACGATCTGATGGGATCTCTTGAATCCTGGATCTTGTGCACCTGAAACATGCATTTATCCTGTTGACTTTAGTTGAAATCCATTGTGGCTTCATTGACAGATCGAGTGTTGAGTACATCTTGATGAATAAAATCGTCATTGGAAGTAAGGCCAAGTAAGTTCACTTCTGTGTACTTTGTTCTGTCCTTTTTTCCCCCTCTACAGTAAACCATATCTCGGCGGTGCGTTGTGAGTTTGTAGATCGCATATCTTTGGCTAATGTTCCCACCAGAATAGGATGCTATAGGGTTCAAGAGTCTACTGTATGCCAATGGCTTTTGTTCCGTGATGAAACTCCCTCATCCCATTTAAGCCGTGACATCATTTTGTAGTCAGACCTCCAAGCAGATTTATTATCAATATCCCTCGCTATTTCAACAGATCCGTGACAAAAATAACGACTAAAGTATAATTCTACCACTTTCCTTTCAACAACAAAGAGAAGAAAAAATTGTAATAGTAAAAATAGTAAAAAGATTCACGGGCGCTGGGGGCATTTGGCCCCAAAAGTTCTCCTCTGCCTACAAAATGATGTCAGACTTAACAGCCCCTAAATGGCAGCAGGACGCTGATTATAATTTAATGTGAGTTGTTAGCTTCTGAACACAGGCGCACTTTAGAGCAGTGGTGCCCAACCTGTGGGTCGGGACCTCCAGGGGGTCCCCAAATTATTTTGGGGGGGTCCCCAGATGATTAACTTAATGTGCAATGTTGTGTGTAAAGTGACAATTTTAGGACTTTTTAATGCCTCTATGACAAAAACATTGGCCAAATTGTCAAATATTAGAGGCAGAAATCGTGAAAATAGACAATCTACATGAGTGACTAGGGGTTTTTCATGATTCTGAATCCATTGCAAGCATTCTTTGTGCATACGTCGGTTGTCCACACATCAACTCAAGAAACACACTCAAGAAAAAGTCGGGAGCCAGCCGTATGTCACGAGAATAAAAAATATCAGTTTTTACTAGAGAAGGATACAAAAATCATCACTATATAGGAGTCATAGAACTATTTTGCCAACTTAAAAAATAAAAACAATGATGAAAACACCTACGGGGGGGATGGGGGGGGTCTACAATGCCATCAAAAGCACAACGGAAGTTGTTCTTGTTTAGAAAAAGAGGCAGGGGGAGGGGGTCAGGGAGAAGGGGTGGGGGGTCAGGGAGTTTGGGGGGGGAGGGGCAAACACTGCCTACCATAGTTGTCAGTACAATTGACTACACATCACCTGAAAAAACTGCAAAAAGACAGTCCTGTCTCCTTCATGCAAGAACGAGGAAACGACAACAACCTGCTGCCACGCGTCGCCTTCAAAAGTCTGATTCATACGTCGACGGAAGCGACCGCCTCGCTCTCGGCGAGACCCCCTCTCGTCTTCGGGGGGGAGCGACGCGGTCGTCCCGTCGAAGCGTGAATTGGCCCTTAATGCAGGGGTCTTCAACGTTTTCGGGCCAAGGACCCCTTAGTTGAGAGAGATGAAGCAGGGACCCCCACAACCTGTTCATAGATTCCACATGGCTTCATTGTTTGACAGAACGATCATCAGTGTATTTTGGATTCATGTCAATTTGTGTTTTCAGATATTTAACCACTTGAACCGTCAATACTTAATAAACTTGACTTTTCACTCTGTACTGCTCTTTTCCCCCTCTACACCAAACCTCTTTGCCGAAAATAGCCGATCTACAAGCTCACAACGCCTCACGGCGTTGTGAGCTTGTAGATCTGCTATTTTTGGCAAGTGGTTAATATAAAGGAGAAAAGTTTCTATCACACAAAGATTTTGGAGGATCCCCTTGTAGTAACTCTGAGGACCCCCTAGGGGTCCCGGACCCCCTGTTGAAGACCCTTGCCTTAATAGGACACTGAATGTGTTTGTTTTCACCTCTCAATAGTGATTCCCGGGCGGGCAAAGCACGTATATCGAACAAAAATAACACACATGGCAATATATTCCTTTTTTTTTTCTCCCCCCAGAATACACAGTTGCACACGTGGACGATACTGACATGCTCATCTCATGAGTTTCAAAACGGCCCTCCGCGGTTGTTTTTCAGAGGGGGTTAAAAACTAACCAACGATGACTGATATAGATTATAGTTTTTTGAATATTAAACGATATCTGATTATAAAATCAACGTATGAAAATTCCTGACTTGTTTTTTTTATTTATATTAGTGTAAACATCCAAAACAGTCTCTGTGGCTCATGTGATAGGCATAAAAACGAAAACGAAACAAAAGAAAAACTGAAAAAAACGTGACATCATCAACATTTGGAGTCACTCGTTTGGCTGGCCGTCGTAAAAGAAGCACAAACAGTTTCCATAAAAGTTATTTCTTACAGAATCACGAGAGGAAAAATAATACCCAGCTGCCTAAAACCAATATGTTCAAAAAAATCAATTTCCTTCACATTTTAAAATGTATACATCACAAGCACCTCAAATCTATCATGTCATATCTTATCATTATCAGGACTGCACTGTAATCCCTCTCACAACATATCGTTTAAAGATGTTACATTACAATTATATCAAATGCGGAACTAGTGGTCGAATGCTAAACACATATCCCAAATGGTACATTTACATATCTGTGGAGAATAATAAAGAGCTTTTCCCCCACGTGGAGAGGTGTTCGAGATCCTCAAAGGGTCTGGTTCAGATATTTACAAGTGAACCCCATTTACAAAAAGGGCGTGGCTGTATAAAGTGATAGTATGAGTTATCGGGTCTGTTTTATTCCACAAACTGATTGATCAGCGAGTCACTGTTGATGGTGCGGTTAGGCTTGGCCGCGTGTCGCAATATTTGCTACCCTGTGCAATATTTTTCACAGTATCGCAGATACCTGACCCAAAGATATGATCGTAATATCACGATACTTTGGTGGGGCGGCATTGCGATATAGAATCTGGGGTCCTTTAGTGGCACAGATCTGATCTTCCCCAGGCTGCCTAAACAGTGAATAAATGGATTCAGAAACAGACTGGAACACATTGAGACGGTCAGGTCTCTTGTCACAAGGAGTCACCGTTTCAGTTCCTGCGTAAGGTACATGCGGCTTCCGCGTACGGTCACCCGTGCACAAAATGCAGCGGAGTGGCCAACACCGGTTGAATTTGGTGTGATGCAAGTGAACGTGAACTTGCTCCATCACTTTGCTCGCACAGAATGGAAATTAACCGGACACGGATATTCAATTCACGCATGTGTGACTGTACCCTTAAAGGAGTAGTTCACCCCCAAAATGACTTTTTTTCTATTGATTACTCACCCCATGGAGACCCCAATGTATGGATATTTTTTGTATTTGTCACATTCCTAAACCATTAAAGCCCCTAAGCCAATAAAGCTCCCATTGATTCCGATAGGGTACCCAAAGACACTTTGGGTCCCCTACCGGGGGTACATTTATTATAATCAAGTAGTTGATAGAAAAAAAGTCATTTTGGAGGTGAACCACAACTCTAGTGTCAAATGCAACTTTGTTTACGTATTTTTAATTCTGATTTGGAAAATACGGATCATGCACCGTGTGATCGTCTCCGAGTTGGCACACAACCGGAGTTCCTGTCTTTAGTGACTTGGATGAGAGGGGGTTGGGGGTCCTTGAGTGCTTTGTAACGGACGAGGGCCTTTTTTTTTTTTACACCGAACTTCCTTTTTTTGTAAATAGTGCAACGACATATCAAGCATCACCAATAAAAAAAGTACCAGTCAAAGAGAAGAGAAAAAGTTCTAGGAAAACGGGAATAAAGGGAATAAAGAAAACCAGAAGAGATCATAATAATAGTAATAGTTACCTGGCATACCTTTTGAAAGTGTATTAACAAAAGAAGAACATTCATACACATTCACACAATATATTCATATTCATATATATACGTATATAAAACACCAAACAAAAGCAGAGGAAGTTAGTTTCCTGCCTGGCTTCACTGTGTGGAAAGGTTGAGGTGGGGGCGGAAGCAGGCAGTGACCGAGTGGTTTTTAGGCTGTTTAGGACAGTGGTTCTCAACCTGTGGGTCGATTTGGGGACCCCCAGGGTGGTCCCCAAATTATTTTGGGGGGGTCCCCAGATGATTAACTTATGTGCAACATTGTCTTCTCACTCAACAGTAAACAAACCAACATGAAGTGTAAGTTTATAGAGAGTATCTGCACATTTCTAAAGTGACAATTTAAGGACTTTTTAACAACTCTAAAATGACAAATTAAACATTGGCCAAATTGTCAAATATTATAGCTAATCTACATGCTCGCAACGCCTCGCAACGCGACGCGTTGTGAGCATGTAGATCTGCTATTTTCACAATAGAACCGTGTTATAAAAAATGTAATGCCTGAACTCTTCGGTTCAAATATGATTATTTGGGGGTCGTGGCCTGACAAGGTTGAGAACCACTGGTTTAGGAGATTGTGTTGAGAAAAGCTGCGCTGGCTCTGAACAGCCATCACTGCAAGGGTCACGTTCACTAGCTGCGTCCCAAAAAGCGACACGCTATCTACTCGCCGATCAGAACCCGAGCTCGACCCGACGACAGGGAACTCTGACGGTTCTGAAGCGTCTTTGCGACCAATTTTTGGGCCCCACCAAGGCTATCCCTGATCCTCCCCCCCACCCCCCCCACCTGGAACCCTCAAATCCACCCTGTTTTTTTTTTTTGTTTTTTTTTTTGCGAATTTACCCGCCAACTGTTTTATCGAATAGACCAATGGCACGTTTTAGCCACCAAAGCGGCTGCGTGTTGAGTAGACGAACGTAACCGGCCACACACTGAACTCGTCAGCATCTATGCAGTGGTCACTGCCCTGCCCACAACGTTTTATGGACCACTAAACCAACCCACAGTGGAGAACCGGGGGACAGAGAATCGGGGTTTGCGTGACTATCGAACATGACCGATTGGTTTGTTTAATTCAGAGAGGAGGGGGGGAGGAGAGGTGGAAGGAGGTGAGCGAGAGAAATGGAGAGGGAGAGGGGTGTGGAGAGAGGAGGGGACGATGGCCGGGGAGGAACGGGGGGTGGTGGAGATGGGAGGAGGGGTCGGCGACAGAAGCGAGGCCCGTCCTTATGAGTAAGAGGAGGAGTTCTGGCCGTCCTTGGAGCGGGCCTCGGCCTCCAGGTCCTGGTCGTCCTTGGTCTTGATGTCCTGGTACTCGTGCGTGCCCACGGCGCTCTTCAGGTAGGCCCAGTTGGCCCCCAGGATCATCAGGTAGTGGATCTGGCAGAGGACAAAAAGAGAGAGCGAGGAAGAAGTGGACGAGGACAGGACAGAGAACACACAGTCAGTACGGTGCATTCTGAAGAAGTCTCTTTGAATAGGAGTTACACATATCCTTTTCGCCTTGCCCCTAGTGCCTACTACGGTCCCGCTAACCTCACGTCACCAGGCTTTCTCGGAGGAAAGCCTGGTGACCCGTTCTAGGCGGAAACCACAAGCATGCAGAAGATGCAGCATCGTTTTGTTTTGGTTCCCTCTGTTTGTTTCCCCAATCCCTGTTAAAATGCTAGAGTAGCCTAGTGTGGTCTTGCCAGTCGCTAGGAGTTGGACTAAAAGATGCATATACCAAACGAATTTTCCAAAAGCAAAACTACGCCGCATCAAGGGGTTTATTAGGTAGGCCCTAAAAGTAAGTCCTTGAGCGCAGGGGAATTATTTGGGGTTAAAACTGAATCCGGTTTGATCTTTCTGGACAAATTGTAGTCCTTTGAGAACTACAACATGACAAAGTGGTTTCCTCCGACCGGATCAAACCCCGAAATGTGAAGGGATCCCAGACTAGGGTCCCACACTTAAGTCTAAGATCGCATCTAATCAACTAATTGACTACAATGTCTCATCCACTATGATTAGATAGACGGATCAGTAATGATATCCGGTAGAGCTTGCTGCCCTTTTCATGTCTCCTGTTCCCTTAACAAAAAACAACAATTGTCCCACTGTGTCCTACTAAAAAAGCAAGAGTACAAAAATGTTGACACGGTACTAAGTGCCATCATGATGTGTGTCAGCCTGTATCCTTCCTGTGTGTGTGTGTGTGTGTGTGTGTGTGTGCGTGTGCGTGTGCGTGTGTGTGTGTGTGTGTGTGTACGCTGCAGGCTATATAGGGCATTATGTGCATCCCTCTGGGTGGGAGAGATGCACACAAAACTGAGAGGCGGCAGGGTTGCTATGACAACCGCTAAGCGTGCCATGGCAACGTGCATATTCTGGAGCGCATTACAGCAGGGGTCTTCAACGTTTTCTGGCCAAGGACCCCTTAGCTGAGAGAGAGATGAAGCAGGGACCCCCTCTACATATTGTATAAATGCGTTGTGCAGATTTACATCGACTTGTTTGACGGCACTGTCATCAGTCTATGTTGGATTCATGTTTCAGACATTTAGCCACTTCAATCGCCGATACGTAGTAAACTTGACCTTTCACTCTGTACTTGGTCTGCTCTTTTTGACCTCTACACCAAACCTCTGCTGAAAATAGCCGATCTACAAGCTCTCAACGCCTCGCGCTGCGAGGCGTTGAGAGCTTGTCGATCTGCTATTTTTGGCTAAAGTTCTCCTCAGAATAGGGATGCGAGGGTTCAAAGTTTTTAATTGAAAATAATGATCCTATCGGGAGAGTGTTTTCTGCTGGTGTTTCAGTCCGAGTGTATCAAAGGGTGCGTTCGGAAATGTACACCGGGTATGTGCTCAGTGTAGTGAGTGCCTAAACCTAACCCTAATCCTAACCCTAACCTCAGTAAAACTATGCCTAAACCTAACCCTAACCCCTAACCCCTAACCACACCCGGTGCGCATTTCCGAACGCACCCTTTGATACACTCGGACTGAATCACCTGCAGAAAACACTCTCCCGATCCTATCACACAAGGATTTGGTGCCCCCCCCCCCCCCCCCCCCCTGTTGAAGACCCCTGCATTAAGGGAAGTGTCATGAGGAGCTTACCAACGCAATGACGGTGGCTCCGGCGCCGGCAAACGCAACGATGTACAGGTGGTAGGAGAGGTAGAACTGCAAGGGATCATGGGAGAGTTTCAGTTAGCAAGGAGAGGAGAAAAGACAACAGAGTACATAAAACAGTGTTGATTTCGTCGACTAAAACTATGACAAAAAATGTTTGTTTTTCACTGACGAAAACTAAATAAAAACTAAACTATGATGACTAAAACTAAGACTAAATATATTGACAATTTCGTCAACAAAATAAAAACTAGACTAAAACGTTAGGGAGGGACTAGTGGAGAAGACAGTCATTTTATGTTTGGTTGCTCTCAGGTGTTGTGTGCTGAAAATAGCATATCTACAAGTTGTGAGCTTGTAGATCGTCTATTTTCAGCACATAACCAAGCGAGAAATCAGTCATTACGATGCCATCAAGGCCTGCCAAAATACATCTTATGATATTTAGTCGACTAAAAATAGACTAAAACTAAAACTGTTCGGGTGACTAAATTATGACTAAAACTAAAATACATTTTATTCAAAAGACTCAAACTAAATCAAAATGTGCTGTCAAAAACAACGCTGGCACAGAAAGACAGCTGGAGAGAAGAAAGGGAGCAGACAGAACGGGGAGACGGCAGAGATGAATAGAGGATTATTGGACCATCAGTGTCTCACCTCACTGGTACTACAGATGTCTGTCAGTGTGTTGCCACAGGCTATTCCCGGTGAGGCGCTCCATGGAATCACACCTGAAGGATACAAGAGGAAATATACTGCATGATGACACACATGCACACAAAATGTGGTGGAAAAACAGAGCTACACTTTCTAACCACCTGCCCACTACACCAAGACATCAGAGACACATACTACAATTAACCCACAGATTATGCACACCCAAAGTGAGTTTGTAATAAGGATGGGACGATCCTTATTAAAATGTCATATCACGATTTACAATATTATCGTGACAATCAAAATCCGTTACCTTGGGCCGGAACATTTGCCAAAAAATAGCCGATCTACAAGCTCACAACGCGTCCCGTTGCGACGCGTTGTGAGCTTGTAGATCAGCTATTTTTTGGCAAAGACATTTGATAGAGTGAAAAAAAGACTGTATCAAGTACGTATACAAGTAAGTACCTTTTACCAATTATAGAGGGTTTAAGTGGTACCAGATATACAGCTCAGCAAATAAAAGGTGAATTGAGCCCAGTGCATGACAGAGGACAATATCACAATAAAATAAATCTCCACGATACGATTATCGTGAGTGTTTTTTATCACAATACTATAATATCGCTTATTGTCCCATCCCTAGTTTGTAAACATGACCAACAACAAAAAACTCCCATAACTACTGGGAGAAATACAACAATGATGCAAACACAGCAAGATTTGTGAACTGTTGCGATAAAAGAAGGCTAGACAATGGAATACAACCACCCTAAGGACTACAAACCATTGAGAGTCATCTAGACCTACTGCACATAATACAGTATAAACAGAGCTGATACCTTTAAACACGTTTTAAATTTGAGGCTTTTTTTCCCCCCTTTCCTTCTTTTCTATGCTATTGAAATTGTATCGAGAAAAAAGAAATGCTGATATCTGTTCCAAAAAGCGTCATACCCTGCTTGTATATACAGTACATAATGACAAAATGTATACAAATGCTGTACCCCCTCCAACTGTATATATATATGTTCCCCATTTTCAAATGTTTTTATTATGTTTTGAAACTTGCTTTGGCAATGTAAACGTATGTTTTCTCATGCCAATAAAGCTGCTTTGAAATTAATTGAATTGTATGAAGTTCACCTCTAAAAGAGTGGCTAAAAAAATCAATGGAAACTCAGCCAAAGATCAGGTATTTACGGTAGCTTGTGAGTAGTTTCACTGCTGATTTCAATGTGAAACCAGCAGTGATTAAATTGGGGTTTAATGACTTATGCAGTATGGTGCAGTACGGCTGCCAATGCAACATATGCAACGTGCATATCTATGAGTGGGCCAGCTGTCCTCTGAATGTGGGTCATGCACAGTAGGTCACTGTACAGATCTGCAGATATGCAATCACAGGAGGGCTATACTCTACAAGAACTGCATAGGATAGAAAGGATTGACATCCTACCGGTAGCATCCAATCACGTTATTATATAAAAGTAGACCAGATATAGGTCGGGTGGTGCTGGGATCATTTAGAAATATATTTAGCAGACGTTTAGCAAATGTTTTTTATCCCACTATAGGGAAATGTGTATGAAGCTACTACTTTCAGTTGTATTAGCCACATAGCATTTTTGTATTATATTGTCTATACCGTACATATGCATTTCTACCACTTTTTGTGGTCACATGTTCAGATACTGGATTCTGATTGGCTTAAAACAGTGGTATATCAGTCAACAACCTTGAGTTGGCTCATGGAACCCGCCCACTGTTGTGTTGCAGTTGTGACATTTCCAACCTTGCAAGTTACAACTATGTTTTCTTTCATTTATATGGTAGAAGTGGTAGAAAAGCAATTTACCATTCGAGGGTCGTGGGTTGTTGGCTGATTCAGGGTTGTTTGGCACTCGGCTTCGCCTCGTGCCACAACCCTGAAACATTGGTAAATCAGCCAACAACCCACTCCCTCTCATGGTAAATGGCTTACACAAAAGAGCAAGCGTTTAAGCATGTGTTTTCTAATTTGTTGTGCATTTTACATAGACTAGCAGAGGTTTTCCGGCACCCTTTGGGCGCAAGCTCTCGAGACACAAAAGACATGGGGAAGTGTTACATTGTTAGATATCACCCACTCCTTTACACCTGCAAACTTGTGATGTGACAATAACATTGAGGAGGTTGGTGTAGGAACAGACCCAATGGTTTAAATCCACTTCTACACACTGTCTCTATTGTGTGTAAGCAAGAAAACTACAATGTAAACATTTGTTTTTTAATATTTAAAGCTGTGATACGGAACTTACTTTAACTCTCCTACTGCCAGATCATTTATTTATTTATTGGGTCTGGCGCCATCAAAAAGCGGCTTACCTTTGCGACGTTATAGTAGATAGACAGACAGACATTTATTTATTTATTTTTATTTTTTTTGGTTGTGCAATAGTGCACTTTGGTCTGCCAGGCAGCAGAGGGCGGCGTCATGCGAGAATGAATGTGAATTTGCCTGTTATGTGTTGAAGAAGAAGAAGACCAGTCACTGGCCCCAGAGCCTTACAGCCAGAGGAAATCAACAAGGAAGTGAATTGTTCTCCGTTGATCTAACGCATAATGGATTTTTTACACCATCACCGCGGAAAATGTGTTTACAGTAGACGGCCGCGCGACCCCTCATCAGCTTACAGTCATCAGACGAACGAACCGAACGAGCGCCGTATTGGCGGTAAGGTCTTGCGCAATCGGGCGAACGTGAACGTTCAAAGCGTGGGAAGAGTTAATGAATAAAACTGTATTTTAACTCATCTGTATGGTAGAATATGTTAATACAATAGAACTAGTACATCTCCAGTGGTTGGTGGGGGTCTCCTTAATCTTCAATTGAGAATTGCAGACCCTGGTGTCGGGTAGCACGCCTACCGGACTATTAAATCCCTGGTGCTATGTAGTAACAGACATTTATCATACGGTTCAAAGCAGTGACACAGGTCCTTCACATAAACTCCAGCTGACTGGAATAAATGTTAGTCCAGGCGTTTCAGGCAGTATTTTGATGGAATCGTCCACTTTATGAAAGAAGCATGAAATTTGGCACACAGTTAGAACATGCCATACAGAACATTTTTGGCTATAGGGCCATCGCAGATTTGTCTAGGGAAACTTGCGGGAGCCAATAAAGTTGAGCTCTCATAGACTTTACTATACAGTAAAATGCTACAAAAAATAAATATGCTTTAAGTAGCATGTGAGGGGTCAAACTAGGTGTTTTTCGGGATTCTGAATCCAATGCAAGCATTTGTTTTGCAGGAAAAACATTCCTTGGGCTAAAAACGGACCCCATAAACTATGGTTTACTGATGAGCCATCACTTTTCACAGTTTTGTTGTGGCCATTTCTCGGAAAGGAATGTTTTTCGTGCAAAACAAATGCTTGCAATGAATTCAGAATCCCGAAAAACACCTAGTTTGATCCCTCACACGCTACTTAAAGCATTATTATTTTTGTGTATTATTGTACTGTATAGTAAAGTCTATGAGAGCCCAACTTTGATTGGCTCCCACAAGTTTCCAAAGACAAATCTGCGATGCCCCTATAGCCAAAAATGTTCCATATGGCTTGTTCTAACTGTGTGCCAAATTGCATGCTTCTTTCATAAAGTGCACGATTTTTGCCTGAAACGCTCAGGCTAAGAGAGAGAGAGAGAGAGAGAGAGAGAGAGAGAGAGCACAGCCATGGCCAGCCTGCTTAAATACTCCAGGGGACGATTGGAGTCAGGTGTGCCTCGTCCCCTGGGCAGGCTGGCCCCCTCCTCCTACACAGGAACAGAAAACAACACAGCTCACGAGCCTAAGGGATCACACAGCACCACTGACGTAAATGATCCATTATCTTCATCTATTAACCAGGCCATTGTATTGCATCACATTTTTTTGTTTGTATAACAGTTGAGGGTTCTGGGTGGGAGAGGGTGAGCAAGCCATCTATATTTGTGTGGATGTGGATTTGCAGTGGATGTGATTTATGATTTTGCTGCACTGTATTCGTGTCTATAGCAGTGTTTCTCAACCACTGTGCCTGGGGACCTTTGGTGTGCCCCTGAGAAGGGTCAAGTGTGCCCCTTGAAACTGCTTGAAAGCCAGTATTGTATTTATCATTTTAGAAATGATTTAATCTAGTGAAAACAGCCGATCTACAAGCACACAACGCCTCGCGGTGCGAGGCGTTGTGTGCTTGTAGATCTGCTGTTTTCACTACTTGTTGTGAGACAGTCTTGTATGATGAAGCAGGGCTTTACTTTGCGAAGAAACGTACAAATTTGAAACTTGGAGATACAAGGTTTCTTCCCGACAGTGGCGATATTTACACCCCCGTATTATGTTGGTGTGCCCATGGATTCTTCTTGGGACATGAAAAGTGTGCCCATGCTGAAAAAAGGTGGTCTATAGCACCCCCTTGAGTGAATTCTGAAATGTTTGAAATGATCGCTCAGGATTTTACAGCAGGATAATTGGAAATGGCACATTTTCTTTCAGTTTACGGCTGTGGTTTTCAACCTTTTTCTTATCAAGGTCGGTTATTTACACAGCATTTGATCCACGGACCACCATTCGATTAGATTTAGCCTCTCAGCCTCGTTGGATAGGATTTTATCCACAATTTCATGCTGTATTGATGTTGGTACCATAGGAGAGATGACAGGCAAACATGGCCAAAATAGCAATTCTTCTACATCCTCTAATTGTGTAGACTTCTTGTAAATTTAGTGACGCAGGCAATTAACTCTTGAGAGTGAAAAAGTAAACCCATAAGGGTCCATTTGGTTTCATTTTACACTCTCAAGAGTTAAAGACCTATGAAGCGCCTTTCAGACGGCAGTGTTTGGAAAGTTCACTTTCTATATGAACTAGTTCAAAGTTCAGTTCACCATTTTTAAAATGAACTAGTTCAGTTCATCGTTCATAATTCAGATTTTTTTTTTTACTAAAATGTCATAGTTCCAAAAATGAACAATTTTAGTTATTTTTTCCCTTTTTTATATTTAACTTTTTTCAATACGTTGCTTCGAGCTATTATTTGTCCAAATTATTTCATCCAATTTAACATTGAGGTACGACACTGTCAGACGGGGGGAGGTGATGCGTCCTAGTAATTCATTTTCAATGAAAGGTGGACCATTATTTGGGACTGGCGGAGAAGTTGAGGAGTGGAGAGGCAAGCGGACGCGGCCTCGTGAAATTCTCGTGCGACAAGAGCTG
Source organism: Nannobrachium achirus (assembly GCF_963921795.1). NCBI lineage: Eukaryota > Metazoa > Chordata > Actinopteri > Myctophiformes > Myctophidae > Nannobrachium > Nannobrachium achirus. Next base: position 42,424,882 of record NC_137831.1, on the reverse strand, counting down.
GATTGTTGTCAACTTAGTAAAATATCGCACACCGTTTACTCGCGAGCGATTGTGTTTGTGTCTCCACCGCAGTGTAAAGTTGTCAAATATGCCCTTCATTTCTTTCTATATTTAGGTTATGTGTCATATCTACCATGTGCAACTTCAAAGCCTAAAAGCCAAACAGAAATGTAAATGTCAACGACAAAAACACAATTAAATCGTTAATTGCAATTTTTTCAGTGACAACTAATGGTCATGTAAAGTGTCATAATGGTGACAGCCCAGTGCGTACTGACCGTACTGCCTGACGTCCACACAGATGGAGTCGGTGGAGGTGAGGTTGGACGTGGGCGACTTCATGGCGGCGCAGGTGGTCCACATGTTGAAGAACAGGAAGACGGGGATGGCCGTGAAGCCCAGGATGGCCAGGAACGCCAGGGCCAGGATGTACGTCAGACCCATGAACTGCACGGGAGAACAGGGAGGGAGAGACAGAGAGAGAGAGAGAGAGAGAGAGAGAGAGAGAGAGAGAGAGGAAGGGATTGGGGAAAGAGAGGAGTCCAGAGAAAGAATGTGAGCTGAGGAGAGGGTTAACAAGTTTGTTGCCAAGAATTAAAATCAACTAATGTCTCTAATTGCCAGAATTTTACCTTTTAATATGTTTAATGTGCACGGGTCATGCATGGATAATGCACAGATGATGCACCACACGTGTGCATGCAATTCACAGCTTTCAAACAAAAAAATCTGCTTGGAAATCCGTTCAGGCATTCAAAAGATAAATGTAAATAAACATGGCTGCCATGTTTGAAAGAAAGAGCTCGCGATCATAGCGAAACCGGAAGTAGGAAGTAGGGAGAGTAGGGAGAGCAAAACAAAAACGGCCAACTCGGGAAACTCGTGTTTGGCACAGGGACATATACGGTCCAAACTCTGGAAACTCGTGTTTGACACAGGGACATATACGGTCCAAACTCTGGAAACTCGTGTTTGACACAGGGACATATACGGTCCAAACTCGGAAACTTGTGTTTGACACAGGGACATATACGGTCCAAACTCTGGAAACTCGTGTTTGACACAGGGACATATACGGTCCAAACTCTGGAAACTCGTGTTTGACACAGGGACATATACGGTCCAAACTTGAGAAACTTGTGTTTGGCACAGGGACATATACGGTCCAAACTTGAGAAACTTGTGTTTGACACAGGGACATATACGGTCCAAACTTGAGAAACTTGTGTTTGGCACAGGGACATATACGGTCCAAACTTGAGAAACTCGTGTTTGGCACAGGGACATATACGGTCCAAACTTGAGAAACTCGTGTTTGGCACAGGGACATATACGATCCAAACTTGAGAAACTCGTGTTTGACACAGGGACATATACGGTCCAAACTCTGGAAACTCGTGTTTGACACAGGGACATATACGGTCCAAACTTGAGAAACTTGTGTTTGGCACAGGGACATATACGGTCCAAACTTGAGAAACTCGTGTTTGGCACAGGGACATATACGGTCCAAACTTGAGAAACTCGTGTTTGGCACAGGGACATATACGGTCCAAACTCGGGAAACTTGTGTTTGGCACAGGGACATATACGATCCAAACTCGGGAAACTCGTGTTTGGCACAGGGACATATACGGTCCAAACTCGGGAAACTCGTGTTTGGCACAGGGACATATACGGTCCAAACTCGGGAAACTCGTGTTTGGCACAGGGACATATACGGTCCAAACTCGGGAAACTCGTGTTTGGCACAGGGACATATACGGTCCAAACTTGGGTAACTTGTGTTTGGCACCAAGCGGCGATTCATTCTTCTTCATCATCTGTGTGCTTTTTCAACTATTTATTTTGGGGCTTTTATGCCTTTATTGATAGGACAGTAGACTGATGGGGAGAGAGATGGTGAGTGACACACATCAAAGGTCATTGGAAACGGGGGTTCCAACCCGCAACGCGCTGCCAGGCTGGCGTTGCAGCCTGCGAGGCAGCCCGGGCACTCGTCTTAGTTTTTCATGGTACAATTTGACACTGTCAAATACATCAAATATTATTTCAATCAACGCCCGTGACAATTCTCCACGCGCGCATGTACACACGCACAGATGCACACACGCACTGACGCGCTCACACACAGTCCATGTGTAAGCTAATGTTAATGGACATCTGTAGCAATTAGAGTAATCAGGCTAGAAAGGACAAACTGTGCCACAGCTCCCCTCAAGGATTCTACTGTGTGTGTGTGTGTGTGTGTGTGTGTGTGTGTGTGTGTGTGTGTGTGTGTGTGTGTGTGTGTGTGTGTGTGTGTGTGTGTGTGTGTGTGTGTGTGCGTGCGTGCGTGCGTGCGTGCGTGCGTGCGTGCGTGCGTGCGTGCGTGCGTGCGTGCGTGCGTGCGTGCGTGCGGACGGACGGACGGACGGACGGACGGACGGACGGACGGACGGACGTGCAGACGTACTTGTAAGTGTGTGTGTCTGACCTGTACAGTATGTGTGCATTTTTGCAGTTGTGAAAACAAGTCTTGTTTATGGATATGTTTATAGATTTGTTGGCATGCATATAGCCTACTGCATGTGGTTTAGTGTGATTAGTTAGTAGCTTGTAGATCTGCTATTTTTGAAAAACTGTGAAAATGTCTTTGAATATTTCAAATCGTTCTAAGGTTTTTTTTTAAAGTTTCTGTCAGTGGTGCTCAAACATTTTCACGTGAAGGACCCCCAAAATGATATGTATTTTCCCATGGACCGCCATCTCAAAATATTTAGTTCCAGGGACCCCCCCCCAGAAGCAAAATGTGAGTTACAAATGTTTGCTTAAAAAATACATGTATTCAAAGATTTGCACAGATTTTCACGACTTTTCAAAAATAGCAGATCTACAAGCTCGCAGCGCGGCACTCGGTGCAGAGCAGTGAGCTTGTATATCTGCTATTTTTCAATAGCTAAAGTATAAAATAATTAAGGCCCCTCCACCTTGGGCCCTGGTAACTCAGTCCCACTTTTCCCCCCCTTGTGACGGCCCTGCGCTAACGTACAAAGGCAGTGATGCAGCGTCCACAGGCCGTGGTCTTGAAGTCGCTCTGCAGTTCCTTCTTGATGGCACTGGTGGTGTAGAAGCCCTCAGCCAGCAGGATGATGGCGTACACGAAGAAGAAGGACGCGATGCCGTAGATGATGTACTGAAAGATCTGAATCCTGGACACACACACGCACACGCACACGCACACGCACACACACACACACACACACACACACACACAGACCAAGACATGCTATTTTATTTACACCTATATTATATACATTGTGTAAGCATAATCACTCTTGTTAGTGTTCATTGAGTAACTTTTTAATGTAACTTTTAATCAAGGTAGAGTTTTTTGTTACGTACTTGATTGACATTTAAAGGAGTAGTTCACCCCCAAAATGAAAACATTTCTATTGATTACCATGGAGACTTGAGTTCAATAATATATTATATATATATATATATATATATATATATCGCATTCCTAAGACAATAATTTGATTACAATAAATGTACCCCCATTGATTCTGGATGGGCACCCAGAATCATTGGGGATTATTATCAACATTTTGTCTTAGGAATGCGACAAATACCCAAAAAATATTATTGAACTCAAGTCTCCATGGCGTGAGTAATCAATAGAAACATTTTCATTTTGGGGGTGAACTACTCCTTTAAGTCAATTAAGTCCGGTAGAATTAAAGTACTCTTTCCAACCCTGGCAGTAAGTCAAAGCACGTGCGCACGCACACTCATACTCGCACACACGCAAACACAGAACGTACGCACACACACACACGCGCGCGCACACACGCGCGCACTTACACGGTGGCGAGTGTGGTGTTGTCACTGGGCTCCCGGGAGAAGTGGTTCTCCAGCATGGTGAAGGTGCCGGTCAGCGCCACGTGACCGCAGCCGCAGAACAGCGCCACGCCTATGAAGCACAGGATGGTGGCCACCAGCGAGGCGTAGGGCACGCCGCCCAGACACTTGATGCAGCACTCGAAGCATCCTGCAGGGGGGGACAGAGGAGAGACCGTGTTATAGGCCAATTATTTGTTTACAAACATTGAGACTGAATGCACAGCTGACTGTATCATGTAATCAATTCCCAACAGATCCCCAAACCTGTTGTTTTGGGGAGCACTGGTTATTCAACCTCCTCTTGTGTGCTAGTGAGGTGCTCCCATGGGTGCGCCCTTATCGAGACATATATACTTCATTGCGCAACGGTGTTCCTCGTCAAGAGTAGCTGATATACAAACTCACATCGCGTCACCAATGCAACCCTTCTGAGCTTGGAGGTCTGCGGCTCTGCGCGCGACACCGTCGCAGGACGGAGCATAATTAGGCTTCATGGACTGCAGCTGGGCGAGCAGTAGACGCTCTGGTGATCCAGTGGATCGGGTGGGTGATCATGAGGAGCGCTCCCTCTGTTCTGATGACGGTGAATAGAGGTGGGGTTTGAAGGACAACTGTTTTGAATCGCTATTATTGTTCACAATCAACAGAAACTAAGGATTATATATTTCAAGAGTGAGAATTTACAGTAAAAATCCTAAGCATTCTTCCTCCACACTGGGAGAAAAACGGCATCTGAAAGTTTGATGGAATGCATTTTTAAACACGAGTGCCATCCATTGCATCCTATGAACAGTGGGGTTCATTTGGTGCCGACCGGCGTGCGCATACTGGTTTATATCAATGTGACGTGGACCATTAAGGCATCTATACTCCCAAATTTGCAACCCGGGCATGAAACGTCCCGACTGGCTTAACCAGCTGAACCCTCTAGATCAGGGCTCTTCAAAAGGGGGTCCGGGACCGCTAGCCAAGGGGGTCCTCAGATTTACTACAGGGGGTCCTCCAAATCTTTGAGTGATAGAAACTATTTTTTCCTCCTTTTTTATATTAACCACTTGAACCCTAGCGTCCATATTTGGAGAACTTTAGCCATAAATAGCCGATCTACAAGCTCACAACGCCTCGCGCTGCGAGGCGTTAGGGTTGTAGATCGGCTATTTTTGGCAAAGAGCTTTGGTGTAGAGGGGGTAAAGAGCAGACTAAGTACAGAGTGAAAGGTCAAGTTTATTAAGTATTGACGGTTCAAGTGGTTAATATCTGAAAACACAAATTTACATGAATCCAAAATAAATACACTGATGATTGTGCTTTCAAACGATGAAACTATATGGAATCTATGAACATGTTGTGGGGGTCCCTGCTTCATCTCTCTCTCAACTAAGGGGTCCTTGGCCTGAAAACGTTGAAGACCCCTGCTCTAGACTCTAGGGCAGTGGTTCTCAAAGTGGATTTCCGGGACTCTCTAGGTATTATTAAAAATCGGCAGCGAATGTAACTTTGGCGGCCCTGCGTCTGGCACAGTGCGGATGAAAAGCATACGGTATGACTGCTGTAAGTTACGTAACACACACTGATCTCGTGGGGTGGTCTTTTGTGTTCTAAGTACGTTGGTAAAGCAGATAGAACAAAGAGATAGCGGGGAGAGTCTTGTCATGATAAAAGCACTGGGGCTCAACGCAGGCTGCTGATGACACCGATTGCAACTCTTCTTCCAAACTCGGTGCGTGTTTGTGTGCACCTGCCCTCGAGTGACATTAACGGTATAATAATTAGACCAGGGGTCTTCAACAGGGGGTCCGGGACCCCCAGGGGATCCTCAGAGTTACTACAGGGGGTCCTCCAAATCTTCCAATCCTTTTTATATTAACTATTAACACATTTTGCTGAGGATCAACTGGACGTCCCCAGACTCCACTTTGAGAACCACTGGTATAGTTTTAAGTGTTTTTTCTTCTTTTCTTTTTCTTTTTTCTATAGGGATGTTAACAATTAATCTAAAAAAAAATTTACTAAAATAAATTAATCGCATTTTTTTTTTTACTTTTTCTTTGCCTAGGTAAAGTTACAGATATGGTCGGTGTGTGAAATGTGACCTTAACAAGATCACAGTAATCATTAACCAACTATCAATTAATTAATTAATTGATAATTTGCATCCCTAATTAGAAGTTTGCATAGGAAATGGTACGGTTTCATGACAGTACTAAAAGGAGATCCAAGAAAGCCTTACGGCTTATTTACATAGGAAACCTTTTTTTTTTACTCGTATAACATTGAATATATGGTGTGGTTTAAAACATTTCAATCAAATACAATGGTGTAAATACACATAATTAGTAGACATGTGGGTGGTTGAAATCATGTGGTTGTATTTGTACTTTCAGGCTACAGGCCAGGTGCACACATCTTCCATGGCAGCTGTGTTGTTGTTAGCGGTGAGTTAGCATGCATCAGTGCAGAGCCAGAGCCCAGCAGAACGCTGAATATAAAACTGTAAATTGTCCCAACGCTGTTCACAACCCCTCCACACTATCTATCTTTAGTCTAACACCTGGAATTATTTTATACTTTAGCTATTGAAAAATAGCAGATATACAAGCCTAGAAGACATTTATAGAATCGTGTAAAAATATTCAAAGACTTGCACAAAATGTCACGTTTTAAAAAAAAACAGCAGATCTGCAAGCAGCGCACTCGTGCCGCGCTGTGAGCTCGTATATCTGCTATTTTTTTAATAATTAAAGCATAAAATAATGCGTAATAATGCGTTCACGGTCTAAATTAAGAGGCCAATTCTACAAATGCCTTCTAAATCAGTAGTTCTCAAAAAATGTTGTGCCAAAATGATCTATTTGACTTCCGCCTGAAAGGGTTTTGTGCCAAGGACGCCCTCAGAAGAGAAGATTTGTGTTAAAAAAATGCAAATGATTCAACACTTTAACACTTTTTCGAAAATAGCCAATGTACAAGCTCACAGCACGACACAAAGTGACACACTGTGAGCTTGTATATCTGCTATAATTTTTTTAATAGCCAAAGCAAAAATCTTAAACGAGAAAGATGCTTTCCTGGTTTTTAATGTAGTTCAAGAAACATTCCTAAAAAAAGAAAAGAAAGGGGAAAAAAAAGAAAACTCTCCACACTCTGTACCAGATAGCATGAATAAGTCATGGTCTTATTCTAAATAAATGATCTGTTAGTGGTTTTCTAGGGCACCAGGGGAGCGGGGGGACCCAGTGCTTTGCCGATTGTCACATCCTAGCAGGCAGATACCCGAGGTTTCCTCGCAATTACACCAGATGGCTAATGCCTCATTTATACTTAGTTGGACACAGGGGCATCATGCACCAAAAATAGCAGATCTACAAGCTCACGTGTTAGGGGAGTATGTAGATCGGCTAATTTCGGTGCGCATCACTGGCCAAATCACGCCGCTCATGCTGACCTGTCGCGTGTTCAGCTTTGATCTCAGAACCATCAGCACAACATGACATGACAAATGCATGAGAGAGATTTCAACTTGCCTTTCATTGAAATTTGAAAGGTATGATAAAAAAGTTATAATTTATCACATAGTGCAGGAGTCTTCAACGTTTTCAGGCCAAGGACCCCTTAGTTGAGAGAGAGATGAAGCAGGGACCCCCACAACCTTCTCATACATTCCATATACTGTAGTTTCATTGTTTGACAGCACGATCGTCGGTGTATTTTGGATTCGTGTCAATTTGTGTTTTAAGATATTTAACCACTTGAACCGTAAATACTTAATAAACTTTACCTTTCACTCTGTAATTAGCCTGCTCTTTTTCCCCTCTACAACAAAGCGCTTTGCGGAAAATAGCTGATCTACAAGCTCACAACGCCTCGCGCTAGATCTGCGATTTTTGGCTAAAGTTCTCATATGGACACTACTAGGGTTCAATTGGTTAATATAAAAAAGAAGAAAAAAGTTTCTATCACTCAAAGATTTGGAGGACCCCCTGTAGTAACTCTGAGGACCCCCTAGGGGTCCCGGACCCCCTGTTGAAGACCCATGACATAGTGTATAAAACAATCTCTTAATTTCAGATGATGAGGATAATGTGCACCGCTGTGGCCATTGAATGCAAAATCACACGGATAGTCCCAAAGAGCATTGCGGTAGCTTATAGACAGATAGTATCAGCTAACACCGATAGATTGCGATAGATTCCAGTCCCTCACAAGCGATATATACCACCACTTGTCAAGAGAATAAAAGGGAACACAAAAGGCACATTACGTTGAGCGCAGGAGTCATATCTTATATAACAGTGGATTAAAAATAGGTCTTCAGGAAGTAAGCCTGGGAAGAAAAAAGAAACGCAACCATCTTGCATGCATGTGCCACTTTGCAGTTTCCATGACAACCTGCTCCAATTGGCACCTCTCTGAAGCCTCATAATTTCACATTGGGATTTGTATTTGTTTTAGCGTTGTACTGTATATAGCCTGTTCTGTTTTCAAGAGTAGAGGCGATGGAAGACCCATATCGTGACATTTCTCCTTGTGTTAAAACCCTGAATTCCGCCGTCAGGTCTGACACTGAACTCGCTTGGCTTAAAGGACAACTGTTTTTTTACAACAACATTTTAGATAGTCATTAGAGAAAACAAAAGATGAGATGTTTCACATGGATCTGTCCCATTTAGCGCCGCCATGAGGCAGATTTTTGGACACTGCTCCAACAGATTTTGGCCTAAAATCACGCAAAGCGGTACACAGTATCTCTAAAGTCATGTCATCAACATGCATCTGTCCCATTTCCCAAACGCTACGATTGCCTTCTAAAGTTTGTGTATGTGACCTGACAGTCGCTTATCTCCCGATTCGGGAGTCTTACTGGTGATTAGCATGCATGCCCCCAGAGATGGGGGCTGGTGTAAATAGTAACAAATAAATTGCCGGCTTATTGTGTCTAAAAATACATATATAGCCACTTGTACGCATGCCCCCACCCACTGAAATCAAAATACTAAAATCGCTAAAACAATATAGAAAGCAGTAAATGTAAACATTTTAACACTCATCTTTTATTTTCTCGAATTACAATCTAGAATATGAACCCTTGTTGTAAAGTTGTCCTTTAAGGTGAGCAGTAAATCCATTAGGGCAGGGGGTCCCAAACCTCTCCATGCCAAGGACCCCCAAATAGCCATAGCCTCTGTCTGCAGCCATAGATCTGTTATTTTTGTCAATTTTAGAAATGTTTTAAAAATCTTAAATCTGTAAAACTGCTATTTTAGGAATTGAATTGAATAGAATTAAATTGAATTGAATTGAATTGAATTGAATTGAAAACAGAATAACTGAATTGAATACAGAACAACTGTCAGGTCAGTAGTGGCACTCATGTTGCTCTGTGATACACAGTGTTGATTTCGTCGACTAAAACTATGATGAAAAATGTTTGTCGACAGCGTTTTTTTTCACTGACGAAAACGAAATAAAAACGAAATAAAAACTAAGCTTTGATGACTAAAACTAAGACTAAATATATTGACAATTTTGTCAACAAAATAAAAACTAGACTAAAACGTTAGGGAGGGTGCTGAAGAGTCATTTTATGTTTGGTTGCTAGATCGGCTATTTTCAGCATGCAAGTGTCATTACGATGCCATCAAGGCCTGCCAAAATACATTTTAGTTGACGAAATCAACTGTAGCTTTAGTCGCCTAAAATCTTATGATATTTAGTCGACTAAAATTAGACTAAAACTAAAACTGTGACAAAAATTTAAACTAAATTACATTTTATTCAAAAGACTATGACTATATAAACTAAATCAAAATTTGCTGTCAAAAACAACTCTGGTGATACAGATGCACAGTTAGCTGTAAAGGATCTGGTGAGTTAAGTGCGTTCCATCCAGCCTCATGAGGATCCATGCAGGACAGGCGCTGAGACCTCGTGACTGCACAGCACACGTCAAGCTCCAGACTTAATCAATTGATTCTGACAAGCGATGAAGTTAAGCGATTTCCCCTACAGTTAAGTTAAGTCGTGTGCCTGTGGGCCTGTGGGCCTGTGTCGGCTATGTGCACGCACACACGCGCACGCACGCACACACACACACACACACACACATACACGGCTGTTTCGGGTGCTGAACTTGTACATAAGCTCCCCTGATATGAAGCTGAGATTACATCACTAGAAATAATCATTAATGGAGCGCCCCCTGGTGGAATACAGAGTAAGAGAGAATACCACCATTAAAACGCCTGGTCAGTGACGTCTGACGTCATACATACAATCCCGTTTATGCTCATATATGGAGATCCCTGTCTGTAGAACCAGCCACAGTGGTTAGACTGACATGTATAGTCTATAGGTTAGACTGACATGTATATTGGCATTCACAGATATGGGCTTAATATTGAGGACATCAGGGATCTCCATTATATGGGCATAAAAGGGATTTGGTTCCCCTGGCATCACAGGGATCTCCATATATGGGCATAATAAAGGGGATTTGGTTCCCCTGACATCACAATGATGTCAGGGGAACCAAATCAAGGGAGTCAATCAACAAAAAAAGACAGACAAGTGTTACCCATACAGTTACGGTCAAGATGTGATGGTTCTGATACTAAACTGCGACCTACGGTCCCACCGTTCAATCAAAAAATGAACACTGTACTGTGTGTGTGCCCGGGTAGCTCAGTCGGTAGAGCTCTTGCCTTTGGACCGCAAGGTCATGGGTTCGATTCCGGGCACCGCCAACTCAGCGTATGAGTAGCATGGCTTGGCAAGTCGTGCGGCAAGTACTGGGAGCTGATGGTAGGTGTGGCGCTCCACCTCAGCAGTCCATCTCCCAGGGGTCTAGCGCATTGTAACGGGGACAGACTCCCGCGTGTTACCGGCTGATACCGACAATAAGCCACTCCCGACCTACTTGTACTGTGTGTGTGCAGCACAGGTGGGGTGGCTTAATTTTCAATCCAGAATCACCTGTTGAATCGCCTATTTTACCAACATGTGTCGAGGACGCAATGTTGTGAGCTGAGATGGCACTGAAGACATTGCACAACGGAATGCCAGCACGGTTGCATTAACTAGTCCAAATTTGTAGGGATAAGGGGGTTGGTTGATAAGGCTTTTGGGGAGTTGGCTGAATTGCTTGTAAACCCTTGGCCCAAAAACAGGCCAATGTACTTACTATACTGTAGTACTGAAATTGGCTACCGGTTGATATTTATCGATCAGGAAGGTCGTACAGAATCACTTGCACCTGCTACTTCACAAAAGTGCTACCAGTGATGCACTGCCAAGTGCTGCAAAGCAGTTGGGTGTGACCCAAAAGTGAGCTGCAGGATGTCCTGTTAAGCCTCTATAATAGTCCAAGGTGAAGAGCTATCACCTCACCGCGGTGTAGTTTTCTAGCTATCACCAAAAATGTTTAACAAAGCCTAGGTGACAGCTAGAAAACGACACCACCGTGAGGTGATAGCTCTTCAGTACTGACTATGATAGAGGCTTTAGGGTCACATGCAAAGAACAACCCTAAACCATAACTCTGTTCTTTTGCATTCTGAAGTCATGGTTGATGCAAAACGTTTCCCAATGCAAAACCAGTTGATGGTATAATATTGTCACTGTCGGTCAGAAAGCTTGTGCATATTTCAACTTTTTTTTAAGTTGTGAGCTCATGTGGCGGAGTGAGTCCCAGCCCCAGCCTGAAGCCGCAAAAAGTCTAGTATCTCCCTTGTTGCATAAGGATATCCCTTTGGAGTGATGGTTAAGATATTGGACTTTCACGCGGGAGGCCCGGGTTCAAAGCCCGGGTGGGGAGGTTCTCATCACCTCTGTTACACTCATACAGTGAGTAGCTCAACTTCAGACTTGACAAGTGTATCACAGAGCAGAGAACCCATGCTGATAGAGCAGGGGTCTTCAACGTTTTCAGGCCAAGGACCCCTTAGTTGAGAGAGAGAGATGAAGCAGGGACCCCCACAACCTGTTCATAGATACCACATAGTTTCATCTTTTGACAGCACAATCATCAGCGTATTTAGGATTCATGTCAATTTGTTTCATCAATACTTAATAAACTTGACCTTTCACTCTGTACTTGGTCTGCTCTTTTTCCCCTCTACATCAAAGCTCTTTGCCAAAAACAGACGATCTACAAGCTCGTAAATCTTGTAGAGCTTGTAGATCCTCTATTTTTGGCAAGAGTTCTCCAAATATGGACGCCAGGGTTCAAGTGGTTAATATAAAAAAAGGAGAGGGAAAAAAAGGTTTCTATCACACAAAGATTTGGAGGACCCCCTGTATTAACACTGAGGACCCCCTGTTGAAGACCCTTGTGATAGAGAATTCTGGTTGTCTAGAGCCAAAAATCCATCGGTCTGTCTTGGCGTTCCTTTTATGCCCATATATAGGAATCCCTGATGTCATCAACATGATTTAATAGTACTGACACAATATACTGGCCTTTGTAATACTATGATAATGCCGTTTAAGCCCTTATATGGAGAGCCCTGGTGTCATTCATATGATGTCATAACACCGACATCATAGACTTCTAGTACTATAATAATGAGTACACAACTGAGTACGGTAGCTTTCCCGCCTGTCTTTTGTCATAAGCGAGCGTGTAGGTGATTTAACGGACGCATCTGTAAACATGGAGAACGACGCCGGAGAACTCGTGGACCTGTACATCCCCCGCAAATGCTCTGCCAGCAACAGGATCATCGACGCCGAGGAGCACGCCTCTATCCAGATCAACATCGCCGAGGTGGACTTGTCGACCGGCCGCTTCAACGGCCAGTTCAAGACCTACGCCATCTGCGGTGCCATCCGCGAAATGGGCGAGTCCGACGACTCCATCCTCCGACTGGCCAAGGACGACAAGATCTGCCAAAAATAGCAGATCTACAAGCTCACAACGCCTCGCACTGCTTGTAGATCGGCTATTTTCGGCAAAGAGCGTTGGTGTAGAGGGGAAAAAGAGCAGACTAAGTACAGTTGACCTGTTGTACCCCAACACTTGAACTGTCAAACTGGTTAAATATCTGAAGAAAAAAAAAACACAAATTGACATGAATCCAAAATACACTGACGATTGTGCTGTCAAACGATGAAACTATAAGGAATCTCTGAAAAGGTTGTGTGGGGGTCCCTGCTTCATCTCTCTCTCAACTAAGGGGTCCTTGGCCTGAAAACGACCCCTGTTGTAAGTAAACAGGTAAAAAAAAAAAAGATCGCACCTGTGCGAAGACAGCGGTGCAAAATATGACACGTGCATATCTCCTTGCATGGGCCGATCTGTCTGTGACGTCAGTTACTACAGTATATGTGTATGATCACACATGTTTTTTGGCTGACACTCACACAGAGTGAAACGTAGGAGCAGTTTGCACCGCTCGAAGATACAAATATAACTGTCACCTCACAGCTAGAAGGTTCGATTCCCGCCGGGGGACGCTGTGGGCACTGGGGGTGTGTTCTCTCCTCCGAGTCATCAGCGCCCACACCCTAGGTGGGGTTGGCAAAAGGGCCTTTCTGTGTGGAGTGCATGTCCTCGTGTCTCCTAGGGTAGATACCCTCACAAAAAAATGCAGTAATCCTGGTTTCTATAATGCCTCCCCCTGGCCAGCCGGGGCGCCTGATGGAGGGGAAAGGAACTGGTTGGAATAACGTGTTCCTTCCACACGCCACGTCCAAACTAGGGATGGAAATCGGAATCAGACAATATCAAAAATTGGCAGGTATGATATCAAACCTGCCGGTCACTGACATAAATACCGGTTTTATGCCAATTGTGTCTATGGCACTGCACAGCTTGATGTTCTGGTCCTGTGACTAAAGTAAACATTAGCAAGTAGCAGCCAGTCTACTTAGTGGCAGCCTACAGAATACAGATGGTGCTGATTACCTTTGCAACGTAAGGATATATTCCATAATCCTGTGTCAATGTCGTCTCCAAAAAGAAGGGGGAAAAAAGCATGCGTCACCTGCTTTCCTCCTGCCTAGTCCATACGGTCATATTAGACTGGATATTGTCTGATTTTGGATATTGTACTATTGTGATTGATTTAGCATTAGTGTTCTTCTAGCTTATTGGTACTCAAATTTAAGTATGTCTTGTAGGCCTACTTGGCCTGAAAAAAAGGGTATTGGTCTGGAGCAACCCTATTTTCTAGTTCTTAGATAAAGATTTGGTTTTGGCAGGTCAGACCTTCATAAAACCGGTGGATCGGTATCGGCCAAGAATTTTGCAATCGGTCCATCTCTAGTCCAAACCTCCAGATCAAGACTGAATACAAAATGTACTATAGCTGAATGGGTATACCAAGTCATGAACTTTGAGCGAGTTCACGTTTCATGCATGCACTCATGCCACGCGTAAGACCTTGGATCAAAGCATCAGCGAAATGCTCCGATGTTTTAATGGAGCCCGCAGCCTCCCGGCGACCATCCAACATTTCTCCCTTTTTTAACCCATTTAGGCCTAGAAATTATTGAATGCTTTAACCAGTGAAAAATAGCAGATATACAAGCCCGCGCTGCGAGCTTGTAGATCTGCTATTTTTGAAAAAGTCATGAAAATGTGTGCAAATCTTTGAATATATGTATTTTCAAAGCGAACGTTTGTAACTCAAATTTTGCTTCTGGGGGGGTCCCTGGAACTAGATATCTTGAGATGGGGGTCTGTGGCCAAATAAATATAATTTTGGGGGTCCTTCACATGAAAAGGTTTGAGCGTAGTCTCTCAAGAACAGACTAACTGAGCTCCATTTAAGTGAAAAGGACCTTTTCTTTGACGATGGCCGGCCAGATTGCTGACATAGAAACATAGGTTTTTCAAAAAAACCTTAGAAGGATTCAAAAGACACTTATAGGACCGGGTCAAAATTATAATTTTCACGATTTTAAAAAAAATAGCAGATGCTCACAGTGCTTGCAGCACCGTGAGCTTGTATATCTGCTATTTTTCAATAGTTAAAGCATAAAATAATGATACGCAAAATGTGTACCCGTTCTAAATGGGTTAAAACAGAGAGAGGGGATATCTGTCATCCGGTCGTCCCCTGCGGCAACGCCTGCTGACTGCTTATCAGCCACAGTTTAAAGGGAGTTAATGGAGAGCAGACAGTCGAGGGCGGTCAGAGACCGGCCAGCCGGCCCTAATGGAAATCAATGCTCTATTCATTACTGTAGGATTTAGGAGATGCAGCGCGGTCGGACCATCACTCTCGCTTTGCCTCTCTCTCTGCCCCCCCCTCCCTCCCCCCCCCCCCCCCCACACACACAGGCACGAGCATGCATAGACATCAAAGGGGCTTGAGCCCCTGCCCTTTTATCCGTCTGTAAAAAAGTGCCCTCTCCAGACCATGAATGCAGTTTTTACTATGGTGAAAGAATTGCAAATGCCCCTCTTTCCATGCCATACCTGAAGGCAGCGTTCAAGAGAATTGCCGTGTCCAAGCTCTCCTGAACTTGAATGCAGCATCTTATGTTGAAAGAATTGCCCTCTCTGTGTTGAAAGCCATGCCGTTACGCCACATCTCCAGTATTGACATGAATATGATTAGTTGAGTGTGGTATCAAGTATTGAAAATAGCCGACCTCCAAGCTCACAACGCGTCGCAGTGCGACGCGTTGTCAGCTTGGAGGTCTGCTGTTTTCAATATTTTCACCAAAAGGCCCCTTTAGAAATGTCAGACCCTGCCTCTCTAACATTCTCCGCACGTCCCTGCACACACACACACACACACACACACACACACACACACACACACACACACACACACACACACACACACACACACACACCCACACACACACACACACACACACACACACACACACTCTCTCTCTCTCCTGTCCCTGAGCCTGAGGTGAAAAATGACACCAGCTGGAGTTCATTGCTGAGAGCGTGGACACTTTGTCATTCTCCTGTCGTGATGTAATGTCAGAAGCCAGAGCCAAGAACAGATACCTTATGTCACTGTCCACTGGTACCTGTGATTCTAACTGCCTTGTCTGTTTACTCAATTATGTCACTATCGGCTGCTGGCAACGTTCTTAGCAGATCTAAAGTCCAAAATTCTATAGATCACTAAGTCGCTGTGGCTCAGCAAAAGGTATTATTCTTTTTGGAGCGGTGAAAGCGCTCCCAATAGACAGGTATGTCCGTGGGTATGTCCGTGGGTGGGTGGGTGGCTGGCTGGCCGTGTCCGTAGCCTGGCAATACCTTGAGTGGCCACACACAACACACTAGTTAAAGGCGCTGTTTTGTGCAGGCCAGGCACACTCACCACTCACTCACAGGCACAGTTTACAGTTTAAGCATTTAGCAAGCTGCTCAGATTCACCGCTCCACTTCGAACCGAGGTTTGATTTTTTTTTACTTAAAAAGGTATTCTGTATATAATTTAGGGCATTAGGGTTACTGAGGTTAGGTTTAGGGTTAGGGTTAGAGTTAGGCAAAGTATTCTTAACAAATTCGGACTAATGAACCTTCGGACTAATGAACCTTCGGACCAATGCCATGGCACCCTTTTGTTTAATCTTTTCATATATGTTCAATATACAGCTAAAGGAATTGTATAAGAAGAAAAAAAGAGAAAAAAGGAACTCTGTAGTTCTGTAGTTTGCTTAAACTGAATAAAAACAAAGTAAAACAACAAGGTATTCTGTTTTACACCATTAGTCTAGTCCAGCAGTTTATTAGTCACTTAAAAGTTAGTAGTAGTAAATTCTATTGCAACAGGTGCAATTCTTTCACTAATATGGACATACCGGTAGTTCTAATAGCAATTTCTTTGGTTGAGTGAGTTGGTGTTGTCTTTTTGAGCGATGCTAACCGCTCCAATACGTGGCTTTGTGTGACTTTTTGGTGTTTCCAAGTGTTTTTCCATGGTATCAAATACTGATGTCACATAATCCAAGGGTTTTCCATTTTACCAATATACACATACCTGTATTTGACCCCCCATAATGTGACGTCATGTGGGTATATCATCAGCAGCAGCACCGCTCACTTCACTTCATTTCTTTACAATCAGGGTCCACTAGCACCCTGCTAACCTTTTTAATGGAGAGCTTAGGTGTTTTTAAGTACTGGTTTTAACTGAAGGAGCCACCGCAGGCCAGTCCCTGACAAGTGACAACACAATGTTTTAGGAATGCCATCCTCCACCATCACTGGATTAATGCTTAGTGACTGCTCACTCACTCTGGCTCTGTGGCTCATGGATGTACTCTATAAGCCTGCTCAGACTATCTGCTGTTACGCGTTTTTTTCCCCTCTCACTCCGTTCAATGCAGATTGACTGTACCTATTGTTGATGTACACATTACTGTTGAATCTGCGCATTCACTCCTAATACGGTATATATGCACATTACTGGTGATGCCGTAGATTGCGCATACAGTATCAGTTGATATACATTGCTTAGCCTTGATTCTGTGTACATAATGCTTTCCCTATGCACACACTGATGATATATCTAAGGATATACATCTACATGCCTTATGCCTATATATTTACCTATTTATAATCTATTTACTGTTCATACCTGGTACATGCATAACTACTATCTCTGCTGTCGGGCCAAAACCTCCAAACTCCAAAATGTTAATTCTCTGGAAAATGAGCTCAAGTGGAGTTAAAGGTTTTGACCGAAGGGCTTTTTACTACTTTTCATTGGTTCAATATTATTTTAACCAACACACAGACGTAAAGGGTGTTCAATAGCTCATATTTATGAAAACGGATGGAGTTAGCTGGTTTGGCAGAAAGTGTGGAGTTAGGAGGTTTTGTCCCAAGCACTTTTTACTACTTTCCATTGGTTCAATATTATTGTAACCAACACTCAGGTGTAAAGGGTGTTCAATAGCCCTGATTAATGCCAAAAAAAATCAAAAAATCAAAAACCTCAAGAGGTTTTGGCCAGACAGTGACGTTTATACTGTAGCCATTTTACTGTGGTAGATCAATCGATTGAGTGGTCGGTCGGTCGGTCGGTCTGTCTGTCTGTCTGTAGCCATTTTACTGTGGTAGATCAATCGATTGAGTGGTCTGTCTGTCTGTCTGTCTGTCTGTCTGTCTGTAGCCATTTTACTGTGGTAGATCAATCGATTGAGTGGTCTGTCTGTCTGTCTGTCTGTCTGTAGCCATTTTACTGTGGTAGATCAATCGATTGAGTGGTCTGTCTGTCTGTCTGTCTGTAGCCATTTTACTGTGGTAGATCAATCGAGTGAGTGGTCTGTCTGTCTGTCTGTCTGTCTGTCTGTCTGTCTGTCTGTCTGTCTGTCTGTAGCCATTTTACTGTGGTAGATCAATCGATTGAGTGGTCTGTCTGTCTGTCTGTCTGTCTGTCTGTCTGTCTGTCTGTCTGTCTGTCTGTCTGTCTGTCTGTCTGTCCTGTTCAGTAGGGAGATAGTGTGAACCTCTGTACGTGGAATGCTCTCCTAGTGAAAAGACATGGCCGCCGGAGGTTTCATTGACCGATTGTACTGCTTTATTAGCAGTATAACAGTGTCAGGTTATGCTAAAAGGATTACCCAAAAAGCCCCAGGGGGGGTTTGTTTTGGACCATTGACCATTGTGGTCCACTCTGTACACGTACAGTATTCATCAGTAATACAACATAAGGGAGGCATGTGGCTCTCTTCTTAGCCTCCCCAGAACAACACTCCCGCGATAAACGAGGACGACAATCACCGTGACGATTAACAGACGAGGGAAGCGGGGGCGAGAAACACAATACAATAGACCTCCACTCGAACAGTCAAGAGGCTCCTCTGCGAAAGACACTTTCCAAGCACAACCAGGGGCGTCACAAGGGGGGGGAGACTGGGGGGGACTGAGTTACTAGGGCCCAAGGTGGAGGGGCCTAGATTCTTTTATACTTTAGCTATTCAAAAATAGCAGATCTACAAGCTCACAGCACGCTGTGAGCTTGTAGATCTGCTATTTTTGGAAAGTCGTGAAAATGTGTGCAAATCTTTGAATATATGTATTTTTTAAGCAAACATTTGTAACCAAAATTTTGCTTCTGGGGGGTCCCTGGAACGAAATATTTTGAGATGGGAGTCCGTGGCCAAATACATATAATTTTGGGGGTCCTTCACATGAAAAGGTTTGAGCACCACTGACAAAGAAACATATTTTTTTTCAAAAAACCTTGGTTCAAAAACCAAATCAATGTTCACGATTTAAAAAAAATATCAGATCTACTGTACAAGCTTGCAGCTGTGAGCTTGTATATCTGCTATTTCTCAATAGTTAAAGCACAAAATAACGCGTAATAATGCGTTCCCAGTCTAACTGGGTTAAAACCCCCTCCCCCTATGAAGAACATTCATGGGGGCCCCGCAGTGAATCCTTGTACCCAGGGCCCAGAATTTGGTGCGACGCCCCTGAGCAACAACGATTCAGCTGTCATCGACAGCCACCCACCACTCTGTGATGGCAAAGACAGACAAGAGTGGGAGAGACAGACAGTGAAGGAAGGAGTGGGAAGAGAGGAGTCGACAGCACAAGAAAGAAAGGGAGAAAGGGAGACAGAGGCGGAGATAGAGGGGTAGATTAGAAAGAGAGAGAGAGAGAGGGGGGCATAATGGATAATTCATACTTCATTGAACGGCCGTGTCAACTTATTTGGCTGGAAATGCTCGTTCTTTGTCGCATGAGAGAAAAATAAAGGAATAGCGTGTTGAGGAGGAGTGGCAGAAAGAAAAGAGCGATGAACATGTTCTCCCTGTGTCTCCTAGGGTAGGTACAAAAAACATGCAGTAATCCTGGTCTCTATACTGCCTCCCCCTGGCCAGCCGGGGCGCCTGATGGAGGGGAAAGGAGCTGGTTGGAATAACGTGTCATTCCAACTAGGGAAACTCCCCCCTGTCAGGTGAAAAGAAGCAACTTGGACTCCTCATGCATAGAAGGAAGCGTGAGGTCAGTCCGTTGCTCTCCCCAGGTTGGCAGAGGGAGTGTAGCGCCCAGGATTACATTAGATAATTGACACCGGGTGAAAAAGGGGTTACAAAATCGTGGGATACAAATTCAAAGAAAAGAGCGAGGAAAGAGGATGAATCTGGAGGAAGAGAGGAGTTGAAAACGGGAAGCTGTATGAAAGATAAAGAGTGGGGAGGGAGCATAGAAAAGGGTTGAAAAGGAGGGTACAAGAAAGAGAGGGAGAGGATGCATGGAGTGACAAGGAGAGTGAGAGATAGGCACAGTACAGTGGCTCAGGCACGAGCACACATACACATCAAAGGGGGCTTGAGCCCCAGCCCTTTTATCAGTCTGTAAAAAAGTGCCCTCTCCAGACCATGAATGCAGTTTTTACTATGGTGAAAGAAATGCAAATTCTCTCTTTCCATGCTATACCTGAAGGCAGCATTCAAGAGAATTGCCTTGTCCAAACTCTCCTGAACTTGAATGCAGCATCTTATGTTGCCCTCTCTGAAATACATGCCTTACGCCACATCTCCGGTAATGAATTGATTATGCAAACTCAGGGTGTGGTGGCACCGAAAATAGCCGACCTCCAAGCTCACAACGCGTCGCAGCGCGACGCGTTGTGAGCTTGGAGGTCTGCTATTTTCAATATTTTCACCAAAGGGCCCTTTTAGAGATTTCAGCCCCTGCCTCTCTAACATTCTCTGCACGTCCCTGCGGTGGCCGACGGAGGGAGAGACCGAGAAAGAGGGAGAGAACGGCGGGTGAAAGAGAGAGCTAGAGAAAGAAACGAAGACGGGAGGCAGCGGAGGAACGAGCAGATCGCCCGAGAGGATGGCAGAGACGAGCGGAGTGATGAAACGAAGGAACTGAAAGGGGAGAGGGGGGGAAAAAAAGAAGAGCGAGACGGAGCGAAAGTGGAAGAACAGAGAGGAGAGAGAGTAAAAAGCGGAAAAAGCATTTCTTGGCCCCAGGGCCCGGCGAATAGCAGTTGCCATGGCAACGTGTTACCCACGACCCAGTTCAGCGGTAGATAGAGTAGACCGTCAGACACACACACACACACACACACACACACACACACACACACACACACACACACACACGCTCCACTCTTCACCTGCACACTTGCAAATGCACACAGACACGTATGCCATGCACACTACCACTCAAGGCTTACGACACACATTCTCACGTGCACACACGTGCAACAGCAGTGAACCTGCCCCACTGAACTTTGAACATAGCCCACAGAATAAAATGGAAAGCAAACCGTACAATAAGGAGCCGTGGATGCCTCAAGAAAATACTGAACGGGTACACATTATTGTGTATCATTATGTTATGTTTAACTATTGAAAAATAGCAGATATACAAGCTCACAGCGCGGCTTGTAGATCTGCTATTTTTGAAAAATCGTGAAAATTAGAATTTTGACCCGATTCTATAAGTGTCTTTTGAATCCTTCCAAGATTTTTTGAAAAACCTATGTCAGCAATCTGGCTAGCCATTGTCACTTAAATGGAGCTCAGTCTGTTCTTGAGAGACACTATGTCAGTGGTTCTCAAACCTTTTCATGTGAAGGACGCCCAAAATGATATTTATTTGGCCACAGACCACCATCTCAAAATATTTAGTCCCAGGGACCCCCCAGAAGCAAAATTTGAGTTACAAACGTTTGCTTTGAAAATACATATAGATTTGCACACATTTTCACGACCTTTTCAAAAATAGCAGATCTACAAGCTCGCAGCGCGGCACTCGGTGCCGCACTGTGAGCTTGTATATCTGCTATTTTTCACTGGTTAAAGCATTCAATAATTCTAGGCCTAAATGGGTTAAATAACGAGTCAGAGAAGCTGGCAGGGACAGCTAGCCTTCACTATTGATATTTATTAGAGATGTGCCGATTAGTCGGTGAGTGATCACGATCGGACGATAATGCCGATAATATCGGCTTTGATCGGTATCGGCTTTGCCGATCTACAAGCTAGATCAGCTATTTTCACAATATTTATCTGTGGGACTGAATGTAGCCTCAGCCTGCAATATAACAGATGTCAATTCATGATACTTTCTTATCTCCTAATGTTTATATTTAATATACAATGTCAATGTTTTGTAAGAAGAATCATTAAATACATAAATGCTGCTACATTAACAAAATGAATAGAAGAATGTATGGATTTGACGCTGTGATCGGGAATATCGGCAGATACTGATTCCAGTTGATGGGTGATCGGTATCGGCCCCCGAAAATCGCAATCGGAGCATCTCTAATATTTATTTGACAAGAATTGGGTCATTAAATCAGCTGATCAATAGATCATTCATTCAAGAACGAGGAGATTTCGTTTCCTCAAGGCTCTATCTGTCTAAAACGAGGAGGGAGACCTGTTCTGCTTGCTTCCCGCTGAAAACCGAAGCCTGACCGATACATGGTTACACGCCGGTGTTATACGCCTAAAACAGCAGATCTACAAGCTCACGACCAGTCGTGCTGCAATGCGACGTGAGCGTATAGCTCTGCCCAGTGTTGATTTCGACGACTAGAACTATGACGAAAAATGTTTGTCAACTGCGTTTTTTTCACTGACGAAAATAAATAAAAACTAAATAAAAACTAAGCTGTGATACAGTAACTAAAACTAAGACTAAATATATTGACAATTTCGCCAACAAAATAAAAACTAGACTAAAACGTTAGGGAGGGACTAGTGGAGAAGAGGGTAATTTTATGTTGGGTTGCTCTCAGGTGTTGCGCGCTGAAAATAAAAATCTACAAGCTCACAACGTGTAGATTGGCTGTTTTCAGCACGCAACCAAGTGTAAAATCAGTCATTACGATCCAATCAAGGCCTGCCAAAGTACATCTCAGTTGACTAAATCAACTGTAGATTTAGTCGCCTAAAATCTTATGATATTTAGTCAACTAAAACTAGACTAAAACTAAAACTTTTCAGGTGACTAAATTATGACTAAAACTAAATTAAAATGTACTCAAAAGGCTATGACTAAAACTAAATCAAAATGTGCTGTCAAAAACAACACCGGCTCTGTCGTTTGTGGTGCGCGACACGATGCACGCGCGGCCAAGCATAACTCTGGCTTTACGAGAGTCACACACGCGGCCAGATGATGCAGCATGATGTGTCACTTAGTGATCCGACAGCTTTATGATTCGTCATAAACGGGCACAGGCCACGACGGCACAAATAACCCGGTTTGCAGTGGCTGCTGCTGCTGCTAGACGCACAGTGCATCTGGTCTCTTAAAAGAAGCCTTAATAAAGCTGTGTGAATATTTCAACGGCTGGCCCGGTCCCCCCGCCTAGGGCCATATTCCAATTTAGACGCTCTGCATTCATTATGGGGGCAATTCTCCTCACAGTGCATTGTGGGTAGATTCCCAGAAGAGTTGCGGGCAGAACCTAAAGAGAGAGAGCGAGAGAGAGAGATGGGGGAGAGAGAGAGAAAGATGAAGTGCGAGCGATGGCGAGGCAAAGAGAGAGAGGGTGGGGTAGAGAGTAGGGATGGGACGATATGAAAATGTCATATCACGATTATTGTGACCAAAGAAATTGCGATTTACGTTATTATCGCGATAATCAAAATCCGTTATCTTGGGGCAGAACATTTGCCAAAAAGTAGCCGATCTACAAGCTCACAACGCGTCGCATCGCGACGCGTTGTGAGCTTGTAGATCGGCTACTTTTTGGCAAAGACATGATAGAGTGAAAAAAAGAGACTGTATCAAGTACGGTATGTACATTTTAAGTACCTTTTACCAATTCTAGAGGGTTTAAGTGGTACTGGATATGCAGCTCTGCAAATAAAGGGTGAATTGAACCCAGTGCATGACGGAGGACGATATCACGATAAATTAAATCTTCACGATACGATTATCGTGAGTGTTTTTTTATCCCGATAAACGATAATATCGCTTATCGGCCCATCAGTAGAGAGTGAGTGAGAGAGAAACTGGCTGCCACCTTCCCCGGCAAAGCGCGGATGAAACAGAAACAGCTCCGTCTGTTTGACAAAAGCACTCTGCGCTACACAAAGAGGTGTTTCCCAAATCAAAGTGGAATTCTTGACTTTTTTTTCTCTCTTTCTGTTCATTCTGCATCTGCCCGTGCATCTGCATACCACTAGGGCTGTCACAGTTATCACATAATTGTCTAATCGCAATTCTTTGACATAATCGCAATTACTTTTCATAATCGTCATAATCATTTCCATGTTGAAAGTCCAAAATCTTGGAAATAGCCGATCTACAAGCTCACAACGCGTCGCATCGCAACGCGTTGTGAGCTTGTAGATTGGCTATTTCCACTATCAATGTTCTTTTTTAAGTGTAAAGTTGTCAAATATGTCAGTAATTTCTTTGTATATTTAGGTTATGTGTCATATCTACCATGTGCAACTTCAAAGCCTGAAAGCCAAACAGAAATGTAATTGTCAACGACAGAAACACAATTAATCGCAATTATTTGAGTGACAAATGACTCGTCATGTAAAATGTCATAATGGTGACAGCCCTACATACCACCCTGCACCCCATCCCGAAAACAAATATTGTGTGAACCATTTTTTTTTTTCTCCTTCCATTAATCGGCTTGCTCGCCGTTTTTCGACAGAAAGGTGACAATATAATATACCTCGGGGTGGGAGATCCCTGCACAAAGGTAAGCCGATCATACCCGGCGGCCCGTCCCTGATTCCAGGTCAGACCCGACCCCCCCCCCCCCCCCCCCCCCCCCCAACCCCCACTTCTTCCACGCTGTGCATCACTGACCCTAATCTTCCAGCATGTGAGAACCACTGCTCTGTTAGATGCAGCGCTGTGCGGTCCACGCAGGGGTGTCGCACCAAATTCTGGGGCCCTGGGTACAAGGATTCACTGCGGGCCCCCCATGAATGTTCTTCATATGGAGGGGAGGTTTAACCCATTTAGACTGGGAACACATTATTACGCATTATTTTGTGCTTCAACTATTGAAAAATAGCAGATATACAAGCTCACAGCGTGGCACCGAGTGCTGCGCTGCGAGCTTGTAGATCTGCTATTTTTGAAAAATCTTGGAAAGTTTTTTGAAAAACCTGTGTTTCTATGTCAGTGGTGCTCAAACTGTTTCATGTGAAGGACCCCCAAAATGATATGTACTTGGCCACGGACCCCCGTCTCAAAATATTTCGTTCCAGGGACCCCCCAGAAGCAAAATCGGGGTTACAAATGTTCGCTTCAAAAATACAGATATTCAAACATTTGCACACATTTTCACAAAAAAATAGCAGATCTACAAGCTTGCAGCGCGGCACCGAGTGTGAGCTTGTAGATCTGCTATTTTTCAATAGCTAAAGTATAAAATAATTGAGGCCCCTCCACCTTGGGCCCTAGTAACTCAGTCCAACCCCCCCCCCCCCCCCCCCCCCTTGTGACACCCCTGGGTCCACAGCTGCAAGGTCAGCACTTGCAGCAGCCCTAGTTTGAGTGTAATGAAGCGAATGGCTTTTAAATCCCTTTCTCACCACTCGGGAGCAGATGATCATTACCGACTGTACTATCGTGAATATATTGGTGGTCTGCCCAGCTTCTAATCGCGCAATACCGACACAACAGCTACATACGGAGACCTTATTTCATGTAAAAGACTCAAAAGTAGTCATTAAAGGGGAAGACCACTCATTTTCAATATTGAACTATGTCATTAATATACCTTAGAGGAGTTGTGTGGAAATAGAAAAAAAAGTTCCCCCCCTTCTGTGTTACCTAGAACTGGAAGATTGATTTTGGGGTTTGTATTGTAAAGTACAACTTGATGACATCACACCTTTACAATTACAATTCAGTCTTCCAGTTTTAGGCAACACAGAAGGGGGGGAGCTTTTTTTCTATTTCCACACAACTCCTCTAAGTTATATTAACTAGTCCTTACCCGTTCAAAGATATGAGCTCCGAAATGATGTGCAGTGTGTGGGTTATGGGGTGTGCACTGTGCACACAGTATATGAGGGATGGAAAGTAACTTTCTGGTGCTTGCATGATAAAATGTAGGAGCATCAATGTAACAAATACCCGTTTCGTTTAAAGGCTACAGAGATACTGTGTACCGATCTACATGACAACATCTGAAAGAGGGCCAGCCAACACCCCCCCCCGCCCACCCACACACACACACACACACACGCACACACACACACGCACACACGCACAGAGCTGGTTAAACATGTTGCCCCATGCTAGATGCAGAATAGATATGCCTCATGCTAGATGCAGAATAGATAGTAGTTACACCATAAAAATGCTAATATACAGCATATGATTTGTGAAAGTGACAAACGGGCTTCACAGTTATGTCAGGTGTGTTCATATGCTAATGGTGATGCGATTTCAGATCAATTGCTCCAGCCACTGAGGAGAAACGCTGTGACAGACAGACACTCAGACAGACAGACACTCACTCAGACAGACATTCGCAAAATTATAGTATAGATGACATAGTTCAATATTTAAAATGGCTGGTCTTCCCCTTAAGGACACCATTCAAGAAGTGCATGGAATATTGTTTCCTTGTTTAATCGGGGTTAATAGCCGCAATCACAATATCTAGCAAAAATAATCTGGATAAAGGTTTGAGTCATAATCGTGGCGCTCTGATCGATAGGCGAGGAGATAAATCGGCCGAGGTTTTGGACAAGGTTGACGCCCCCCTAGGCTCGCGATGCAGAAGGGAGAGGGAGAGTGGACGCCGTGAAAATAAAAATAATAAACACTTCTTTGGTAGGCCTATTTTCCCCCTTTTTTCCTGCATAGTACTGCGTTTTATTTGTCATTCTACGTTAAATGCGCGTCTCTGCAGAAAGCACAGTGGTAGCGGGCGATGTGCAAATAAAAAAATAAACACTTCCTTGGTATTTTCCGGTTTTCCCCCCTTTTTTCCTGCACAGTAGGCCTGTAAGCCATTTACCATGAGAGGGACTGGGTTGTTGGCTGATTTACCGCTGTTTCAGGGTTGTGGCACGAGGCCTTCGACTTCAGTAAATAAATACATAGCAGTCCAATTTTTGTTAAAAACCCGGCATTCAGCATTGACTTTTCTTTTCTTAGCCACTTTTAATGGGTAAGGTAAGGCAGGTCGTCTTGACTTGTGACCAGTCTGACCACCTGCTTTTATTGAGACAACGACACATTGTGTCCATATGTACGTGAATAAAAATACATCAAAATAAAAGAAATGCAGCTTTAGTCCATGCATAAGGTAAAATTAGAAAATGTGTTTATTTTGAAATTTGCCATTAACCCTACAAGGGCTGGTCAGAGTGAAACAAAGGGCCGCATACGGCCCCCGGGCCACACAATGCCCAGGTCTGATATAGTCCCATAAACAACAATGATTGCATCCACATTCACTGGTAAATCAGCCAACAACCCACTCCCTCTCATGGTAAATGGCTTACTGTTTGGGAGGCTCATTGATCTTGGAAAGGTTACAACTGCAACACAGCAGTGGGCAGGGTCCATGAGCCAGCTCAAGGTTGTTGACTGATTTACCACTGTGTTAAGCCAATCAGAATCCAAAATCTGAACATGTGACCACATTTAGGAAAATGTTGCTACACTCAAAACTAAGCTCCCAAGCCGCGAGGGGGCGTCAACCTCGTCCAAAACCTCAGGCGATTTAGCTACGCGCAATCGATACGTTATCTCTTTGACCTGTGGGTCTGCAGGCCTGTTCCCTTCCTGGTGAGGCCTTTTGTTCCCAACTTCCTCCTCATGTCCTGACCCCATCCCCCATCCCCCCCCCCCCTCTCTCTCTTTCTCTCGCTCCCTCCTCATCTCCCTGTGGTATTGGCAAATCGGGGTTAAACTCCGACAGCTGGGCAGGGGAGGACGCAAGTCCCAGGACACACACACGTGGCCACTCAAACGCATATACACACGCAGTATATCACCGTTAAAGAGTACATGCAAATATTACAGGGCACGATGGAAAGGAAATTGTTTACACAGATGGAATGCACAACAGGACACACTCACACACACACACACACACACACATACTGTATAATTAATTTGTCAACCACTGCAAGCGTGTTTGCACATTTACATCTGGACTAGTATTCAGAAGTGGGACCACTTGAGACTCCATGCCAACAGCGTAAACTGCACGTACACAGAGCGCCGTAAAACACTCGAACGCACACACAGACACACAATCACTCAACGTTGCAGTCAAACATCACACACTTTTAGGGCATACCATAAAAGTAAACTATTATAGAAAGTATCGGCTGTGTATGTGAACATACACAAATAATTACGCCAGCACACATTCTGTAAAAGTGTTCCACACTGTTATGATGTGTGTGTTCAGACATCATCGACCTACTGTATCTGCACTGGTTGCTGTGGTGGTCCCTATGCACAGGAATGCTACAGTACCACTCCAAAGGCCTTGTAGTGGAGCCGGCCCACGGCAGAAGAATCCAAATGACTAGTCTTCAAGAAAGAGACATAAGTTGCGTTTCCATAAAGCAGTTTTTTTGCGCATTGAGGCTTTTTTGCGCATAAATCTTTTTATGGAAACACTTCAAAATTTGCAAAAACATTTATGCGCTTGGAGGAGGTGGATTTTGAAGCTTAATCGAAAACACGTAATGCACATTAGTTCAATGGAAACACTAAGCAAATAAGTTTTGAATTAAAATGCATTGAACTTGCATGATATCGATTTGTCTGACAATAACAATAGACATAGACAAGGTGGCCGCACACACTGGTAGCCGAAATGGAAATCTTTCGTTATGGACGGCGAGAAATAGAAACCTGTGGTAATCACATAATGACATAGGCTTGAGTAATGCTTAAATTACACTCTTGTCGCTAAACTTGTAGATTGTCTATTTTCGGCAGAGATATTAAGAGTAGTGAAATCAGGAGGGGCCATATCATAAAGCACTTTGGAATTTGGTCAACTAATTCACTAAATCTAGGGTTGAAGTGGTTAAACTAGTCGCTGAGAACCTTTGACAAACCTGAAGAGCTCGGCCAGGCTGTACCGTATATGTTAATCACTTGTCAGTGTAAGCAAGGAGATTGTCAGCCTCGAGCAAGAAATTAAAGGGCTTTTCCACTTCCGGGTCCGGGACCCCTAGGGGGTCCTTAGAGTTACTACAGGGGGTCCTCCAAATCTTTGTGTGATAGAAACTTTTTTTTCCCCCCTGAGAACTTTAGCCAAAAATAGCAGATCTACAATCTCACAACGCCTCGCGCTGCGAGGCGTTGTGAGCTTGTAGATCGGCTATTTTAGGCAAAGGAGTTTAGTGTAGAGGGGAAAAAGAGCGGACTAAGTACAGAGTGAAAGGTCAAGTTTATTAAGTATTGACGGTTCAAGTGGTTAAATATCTGAAAACACAAATTGACATGAATCCATAATACACTGATTATGCTGTCAAACGATGAAACTATATGGAATCTGTGAACAGGTTGTGGGGGGTCCCTGCTTCATTTCTCTCTCGACTAAGGGGTCCTTGGCCTGAAAACGTTGAAGACCTCTGCGATAGGCCATGGACCACAATTTGATGAGATTTTTTTCTCTGTGAGATTTTCCACTTCTCTGCGATTTTGGTTCTTCTTAACTATGAATCCTTTACCTTGGGGACCCCCTGGAACCCACTCAAGGACCTGGAATGGAAACCACGATGAGATCCAGTGACCAGGGCACACTATAGAGCTAGCATGGTGACCCCATCACCGGGAACCGTGCTCAGACAGAGAAACCGTCTGTTGCGGGAGTCAAGACATAAAAGGGAAAGAGGTGACTGTGCCCGGGGGTCTCGTCCACGAACCGACCCCCCGAGCACGTGCCAGGACAAAGGCATGCCACAGACCAAGAAAGAGCGCAAGAAGACGGAAAAAGTCAAAGGAGTAAAGGCCAAAAAGAAAACAACAAAAGGGTGCGTTATGCAGAGGAAGGCCTCACATTCTAGCTCTGGTAATAAAGACAAAGTAAAGAGAGAAAAAGCCGACCGCTGCAAATGGTAAATGGTGCATTTATATAGCGCTTTTATCCAAGGCGCTTTACATAGATTGTGCATTACATTCACCCATTCACGCACACATGCACCGGTGGCGGAGGAAACCATGCAAGGAATCAACCTACTCACCGGGAGCAATTAGGGGTTCAGAGTCTTGCTCAAGTACTCTTCGACATTAACTCAGGGGGAGCCCGGATTCGAACTGGGAACCCTTCGGGAACCCTTCGTGCTCTAATAATGGTTTATCTACCCCTGAGCTATGCCGCTGCAGAGAACGTTATGATGATAACATGAGAAAAAGACACAACTTGTAGACGGCTCTGAGAGTCAGAGTCAGAGCATTAACCACATTCAACAAGGTTTAAATGGTTCATAAGTAACTTATAACTAGTCCTTACCCGTTTGATGTGCTTCAAATTATGTGCAGTGTGTACAATATATGAGGGATTGAAAGTAGGCTTTCTGTGTCAGGCTGTGTTTGGGGAATTGGTAACGCAATTGTAGATTTGTTTAACCCATGGAGGAGTGCAATGCATGGAGACAGACAGTGTTGGTAAATCTGTAGAGGGGTTGGTTTATTATACATTTGAACATACTTTTTTTAAAACAATATATCTATTTGTTTTTTTCACAGAAAAAAAAAAAATGTATACACTTTCAAAAAACAACAACTCAATTACATGACAGAACAGAAATTTGAACATACTTGAGCAGCAGAAAGGGAACAACAGTACATCATACTTTGCAATTACAGTATCATGACTACCAATGGTGTCATAGTTGTGCAACAATATAGAATATGTTTATGATGAATAAAAGCAATGAATACTTTTTGGAAAGTATGGAAGGCATTATGTATGGGTCAATATTTCTTTGTATACAACATTGGTGATGTCGGTGCGTTTGGTGTTGTCGTCATTGAGTAGCAAGATTCGGAGTTGCAGGGGGTTGCCAACTCGGCTTGCTGCCACGTAGAGTTGTCCATGTGAAAAGAAGTCCTTGACAGAGTATACACCCACGCGTGTCAGTGATTGACCTTGTGACTTGTTAACAGTCATGGCAAAGCATGGGTGTACAGGAAACTGTTTGCGGATGAGAGTGAAGGGGAAAATATTCTCAGAGGGTGAAATGGGAATCCTTGGGATGAGTAGCTGGGCGCCGGCATGAATCCCAGATACCAGCTGTGCAAGGAGAACATGTGGGCAGACTTGCTGCAGGATGTAGCGTGAGCCATTACAATGGCCATGGATTGTGTCAAAGTTCCGTAGGAGCATTATGATCATACCAACCTTCAGTGACAGGCGATGGGGTGGCATGCCTGACGGACAGAGTGTGTTGAGGAATTCCACTGGGTAGTTATGGCTGTCATGTGCTTGCACGGTATCCACACTGTGGAGGATGTGCTCCTGACCTGGGAATTTGTGGGCAATGTACTGATTGACCGTGTCCACTTCTGCATTAGTTGGGCAGAGGATTGCCCTTTCATAAAGCCATTGGTGGTTGTGCATGTTTTGGGCAAGGTTCTCAAATACCCAGTCGACCATATCATGCAGAGTTGATCCTGGTAGGAGAAAGCGATCCATAATTGCAACAGTGAATTCACCCTTTTCTTGAATTGTGGGGATCTTTCCCTCTCCCAGATCAAGGAGAAACTGGTGGAACAACATGTCTTCTTCCATGTTTCCTGCAGTCGCATGTGTTATGCGCATGTTGATTGTGAGTTGCATGGTGTGAACATGGTTCCAAAGAGGGGAACTCTTCAGGCATCGTGAAATGATCTGCGGTCGTGTGCCATGGGGAACGACTGGTAGGATCTGCCGCCAGTCTCCACTGAATATGGTGGTAATACCTGAGGGTGACAAAGGTGTTACATTAGTTACACTTGTTATGAATGAGATTATATAATGTGTTGTTTTTGTAGTTGTTTTTCTTGTAACAATTTGCTGGCACAGATGTAGGGTTAGGGTTAGGGTCCAGAGAATTAAATGGTTGCAATATAGTGTAAATGTAGACATGTCAGAATGTAAATTGTGCCAAATGTAATGAATGGTGCAGGTTTTAAAAAGGCATTACCTCCAAATGGAAGGTTTGGGCATTTTCTGAGTTCCCGGAATGTTCGATCTGCAGCTTCGACAGCACGGCGATCCATCATGGACACCTCATCGATGACGAACAGGGCGCATTGCATGATGAGTTTTGCTGTACTGGATCCTGTGGTGATAGCACACATTGACTCTTCTGTGAGTACAATGGGGCACTTGGTGCGGCTGTGAAAGGTGGTTCCTTTTGGAAGTAATGTTGCAGCAATGCCACATGAGGCTGTTGCAAGGGCTACTTTTCCAGCAGCACGCACAGATTTGAGGATGAAAGTAAGAGTGAAGGTCTTGCCAGTACCGCCACTTGCATCAAGGGCAATAAGCTTTCCAAGTTCAAGGCCTACACTTTCCAGGACATAGTCAGCTACTGCTCTCTGTTGGTCATTTAGAAGGTGTTGTGTGGCCTGAATATAAGCCTGCAGCTCGGGGACATTGTGTTGTGTCTCATGTCTGATGTCGTGGGGGTCTGCTTGTCGAATGAGAGCACGATTTGGCAGAGGGAGATTGAAGTTGACAGCTAGGTCATATCCATGTCGCTCAACATGATCCTGAAGCTCCAACAGCACCTGGTTGATTATGTTGTCATCTGGCTGTGTTAGGCCTGCAGCATGTGTGAGGTCTTCTGAAATGGAATGGTTGTGTCTTTGCCAGAATTGTAAGTAGTCCTTCTTTAACACAAACATTATTATATTTGCGAAGATCTCACGTAGTTGAGGGCCAAATGTAACAGACGCAGCTTCCTCCATGACCTTGTCCACTTCATGGTCATCCTCACATATGCCTCTGGCAAGACATGCAGCCACATATGTTTCATGCAAAACTCCATTGACAGTGCGTAGGTCGTTGTAGCAGGTTGGGCCCTGAACACGGTAGAGCAACATACGCATGAAGTACAGCTCAGCGTTGTGGGGAGTGAAGGCCAGTACAGGAATGCGACCAATCATGTCAGAGAGCTCCTCTTTGTTATGACTACGACTCAGTCTGTTTGTCCTGCGGTTGAAGGTCTTGTTTGTGAAGGAGAAATGCTTGAAGACATCTGGATATGTGATGTGTCTCTTATCAGGATTCTCTTGCATTGCTGTGAAGTAGGCTGTGAGGGTTGTACGTGGTGGGCCGGATGCAACATGATCATGGGCTTCTCCGTCATTGTTGAACATGATGATTTGCTCTCCTTCCAAATGGATTGCCAACTGTTCAACAGGTGGATGTTTCTTTTGGATAGGGAAGTCATACATTCGCCAGAATGCTTCAGAGGCACTGATGTAGCGACCCACTTCATATCGTTCGATTTCATCATGTTGAATGTCCTGCTCTGGGCCTCCAACATAGACCATGCATCTGTCGGGACCTTTATCCAGGTATTTGTAGAGGTACTTTACAGCAGACACAGAGCACACGATTTCAACATTGATATGTGCCTCGTATTGGTGACACAGGTATGGACTATATGGAACAACATACTGATTTGTGACAGGGAGTTCTATGCCACCCTGGATTTTCTTTGTAAAGGAACGGCCTGGTGCTCCATCTGTGTCCTCGCGACGCCTATAGAAAGGGTAGGAGCTTTCAGACATGACCGTTTCTGACCTGTACTGTTTTGGGAAGTCTTTTTTGCATTTGCCATTGACCATACAGGGAGCCTTCTTGTTCAGTGAGCCACATGGCCCATGTATCATCTTTTCTTTGACGATCCTATGCAGTGTAGGGTTAACCGTGGCATCAGGGATTTCTGCTGACACAATGCGATCAATGTCAGCAGGGACGCGAGGTTTGTCAGCAGCCACCAGCGTGAACAGTGCATGTGTATGTGGGAGAGTGCGCTTCTGTACTTCTTTCACTGTGACATATGCATCTACATGGCCGAAAATGTCTTTCTGAAGTATTTCATGGAGCACAGCCTCCCACTTCATGTAGAAGACCCTTGCGACGATGTCAGGACGATCTTCAGACAGTTGGCCTGGCAGGAGTGACTGTTGAATTTCTGGCCATTTTGGATTGCAGGTGAAAGTGATGAATAAATCAGGTTTGCCTTTTTCACGAACAATAGCCATTGCATCTTGGAACTGGCGGGCATACCAACGTGGTGAACCGTAAAGAGTAGAAGGAAGAATTGTGATCCTTCCTGGAAGGATAGGTTCATCAGATGCAATCGCATCTTGTACACATTTGTACTTCTCAGCTTTGATGGTCTTCTGGTTGTAGCGCAGGAATTTGAGTCTCTGGCTCTCAATTTTTGCTTGCTGGTCACATACGAATTGCATGCTTAGTTTTCCTGTAGGAAGAGATGTGAAATAAATGTAAGTTTATATTGCGGACACAATGGCATGATGAAATATGGGGATAAGGATGGAGGGGAATGCAATGGAAATATTGGCAGTAATACGTTTTCAATGGAGTGATTGTATTTGATGGCTTTAATTAAAAAGGAGGTACATGGGTGTTAATGATATTAAATACCTGCACGGAGTAATAAATTGAAGTGTGTTGCTGGGTCACGTATTTGAAGGTGGTAGCGATAGAAATCTGTGACTGAGATCCCCCTTCTACCATCAGGTTGTCGTTGATTCAGTGACAGATGATAGCCATAGTTGCCTTCAGGGTATAGTAGCACATA
Organism: Nannobrachium achirus; assembly: GCF_963921795.1. Classification (NCBI taxonomy): domain Eukaryota; kingdom Metazoa; phylum Chordata; class Actinopteri; order Myctophiformes; family Myctophidae; genus Nannobrachium; species Nannobrachium achirus. The sequence goes on along the minus strand of NC_137831.1, from coordinate 42,390,307 downwards.
AGCGAGCGGGTCATACAGTGGGTGAAGAGAGTCGATGTGCTTTAAACCACCACCACGAAGTTGTAGCTGTACGTGGAGACGGCCAAACTGCTGGCTTTCAGTTGTGCCTGGCACAATGACAGCAATATCTGTGCCAGTTGGAAGGTTTATGGTACCTGTGGGGGGAGAAGTTGTATGTATGAGTAAATGTATCATGGTAAAGAGTGGATATTGGAAAAGATGCAGTGATCCTATCTATAAAGGCTATATTTTTTACGGAAAAGCGAAATAGAGCAACAGCAGTAGACTTCCAGAGCAGGGTTTTGGGACGTTAGTGTAGGGAGCATTGTATGTCAAGTTTTAATTTGTAATATTTTAGTTGAGAAAGTGTAGTTGAGTTTAAAATGTGGGCTATGTCAATTTGAAAGAGTGGATTTCTATTAGAGGAAAGCAGCTGTTGGGTACAAACCTGGATGGATGTTCTGTGGAGCGTTGTCATTTAGGTAGATGTGCATCTCTGAAGCAGGATTGTTAACAGCAAGCTCGACAGCTGATTTGAACTGTTGTATGAGATGGTTACAGATGTGCAATGCTTCCTGTGCTTTCTCCAGTAGACTTTCGTCGAGGTGTTGATTTGAAGCATGCGCTCTGCGATTGCGTAGTTCATTCTGTGGATCGTACACATACAGTTGTGCAAAGCAGGGGGTTGTTGAATCTGAATCAGGAAGCAGGCTGCCAATAAAATGATGCATCTTCCCTTGGATACGCAGGCCTGGGTTGAAGTCTGATGGTCCTGGTGGAAAGATTTCCTTCATACCAATAGAGGCCATTGCTAGGGCGTTATTGTAATTTCTGGCGTTTTTGATTGTGGGTTTTCAAATAAGTCTCTGATGGTCTGTGGAGGTTGTGGAGGGAGTGAACCTGGTTGGGGATGTTCAGGGTCATAGCGGAGATCGACACGACCGTTTGAACAGCAGAATCCCTTTCTCTCCTCTTTCCAAGAATATGCGCCACAATATGTGCACTTAGGGCATTGGAAAAGACTGACTGTACTGAGTGTGTGTTTTGCAGGATACAGAGTCTCGTTGAAGTATTGCACGTCATCAGGACATGCTGTGCAGCGTTTTTGTTTGGTTGCTTGAGCCAACCTCTTGGAGTAGATTGCTGCTCGCGCTGTGGCTCGTGCAGTGGCATCAGCACGTCGATGTCTTTCCCGTTGGGCAGGTGTTTGTGCTGCGCGTGCTGTAGCTTGTGCAATGTTAGTTGCACGTCGATGTCTTTCCCGTTGGGTAGGTGTTTGTGCTGCGCGTGCTGTAGCTTGTGCAATGTTAGTTGCACGTCGATGTCTTTCCCCTTGGGCAGGTGTTTCCGCTGCGCGCGTCGTGGCTCGTGCAGTAGCATCAGCACGTCGATGTCTTTCCCGTTGGGCAGGTGTTTGTGCTGCGCGTGCTGTAGCTTGTGCAATGTTAGTTGCACGTCGATGTCTTTCCCGTTGGGTAGGTGTTTGTGCTGCGCGTGCTGTAGCTTGTGCAATGTTAGTTGTACGTCGATGTCTTTCCCGTTGGGCAGGTGTTTCCGCTGCGCGTGTCGTGGCTCGTGCAGTAGCATCAGCATGTTGGCGGTGTTGGCGTTGGACAGGTGTTTCCGCTGCACGCACCGAAGCTTGTTTTTTGGTGCGTGAAGAGCTGAACTTAGTTCTTGTCTTTGGCCTTCTGCGTGTATTTGGGGCAGCACTGGATGTTGTTGAGTTAGGGTCACCATCAAAGACAGCATTTTCTGGAAAGAAAGTAGGGAACATTGTAAGGCACAGTAATTGTGGAGTGAATGATATTATTATTATTATTATTTTTGAGCAGAGACAAAATGTCTGTTTTTCTAAAAGTAGGGCTGGACTGTCATCTAAAGGGGTACTGTCACTTTAAAAAGTAATCTTATGTATGATGTCATTGTGAGAATGCGCAATAAGCCAATCAAATTAATGTACTGTACTTAGACTACATACTGTACTGGTTAGCTGTTGTTGGGGAGCGAGGGGCAGATTACACTGTGACATGAGTTTAATAGTTTCAGACCGTTTTCAGAGACACCACATGACCTACTGTATCATACTATTCAAATTTGGGGGCGTGTCAGCGGGCCTTTAAGTGATAAGATAAGGACTTCAGGACTTACAGAGCCAAAAAGTACTAATCTAATTAAGAAAGTATCTCTAAACTAAACCCCCTAACAAAATCAAAATACAATCCACTACGGGCAACCAAAACAAAAATACCAAACATTGGTGGAACAATAAAAGTGATCAATACTAATCAATGAATCAATAATATTCTATAGTAGGCAACTGAAAATTAGGAGGGCTGGAAATTATAAACTAAAAATGCTGAAAATACATCTCCCAGACTCAGTCTGTAGTCAAAGTTCAGAGTTTGTTTAATGAAGAATTGTGTGCAGGATGTAAAGTGCATCCAGATGTGAGGGGACTTGATGTAATTGACATTCTTCTTAAATATTGATTTTGAAAAGAGAATCCTCTATATTACACATTATTCCAGTGTGGCCGTGATTAACCTCCCCTGTGGCAATGTTGGCACCCATGTCTAAGGTTGCCTACCCCTGGTGTAATTGTAGTGCATGCTATTGAGTGAGGGGATGGTGTTTTTTACTGGTGTTTCAGTCCGAGTGTGGGGAAAGGGTGCGTTCGGAAATGCGCACCGGACTGCGCGGGCGTTTATCGTGGGCTTGCCCAGGCCTTACGGCCTGGGCATAAATATAACGATTGCATTCACCACGGCTTCGTAACTCGCTCTTCGCGGCCACTCGCGCCTGCGGCGCTCGGGGGCGAAGAGCAGGACCAAGGTCCGCTGGCCTTCGCGCCGCTTGCAATGTCGTGGACAATAAAACGAGCGCACCCTTTCATACACTCTGACTGAATCACCAGTAAAAAACACTCTCTCATTGAGTGAGTGGGGAAAAGAAGCATGTATTGTGAAAGGCAATGACAAAGATATAGTAGTAGGGGGAAGGGGTGATAGGGCTGAAAGAATGTTTATGACACAGCAAGCAGCGGGGGTAGGGACAGTAAACACACATTCTCCACATCGAGTACAATGGGGAGTGCACACATACTAAAAAGTATCTAATCTAGAGTAGGTCTGAGCTAGGCCAAACAGGGCCCAACACTTAATAATGACTGATCACTCACTGACTTTTCATTTAGACCACCAGGATATAGTTGTAATACATGATAATAGATTATATTGTGTTATAACCACTATTATAATCTAGTGTATTATAATTATCATAGTAATATTGTATCATATTCAGAGTACTTTTGTGTAATGGAAAATGTATTTGTATGTGTTGCGGTGTGGTGTGGTGTGGTGTGGTGCTAAAGCTAAAGGTTATACATGCATAGAATTGTGAAAAAAGAAACAGCATTAAACACAAATGCAACCTTCGAATACATTCTTCAATCAATGCAACACATACACGTTCAATGTTGAACAGAATGAAACACATACATGCAAACAGCGCGATACACACAGAGTAAAAATAACGCACATGCTTGTACACACACACACACACACACACACACACACACACACACACACACACACACACACACACACACACACACACACACACACACACACACACACACACACCAAAGAGCAGTGAAATGAGTACCTTTTAGTGCTGAAGCTGGGTTTAAGCTTGTCATTTTTTGAGAGGTTGGTTGTGGAGTCTGAAGTGAGTAGATGTTGTCGGTCGTGTCCATGCGCTGTTGTGATGTGTTTCTTTCCATGTGAGCTGAAAGTGTTCTCCTCTGTGGGCAGTAGTCCCGCCCATAGGTGGCCAGAGCCAGTGGGATGGTCCCAGTGGGGGGGTCCCATAGCGGCCCCCCCCCCACACACACACACACACACATGCAAGCACACCCCCCTTCCCACACACACACACACACACACACACACACACACACACACACACACACACACACACACACACACACACACACACACACACACACACACACACACACACACACACACACACACACACACACACACACACACACAATAGCACACACACACACACACACACACACACACACACACACACACACACACACACACACACACACACACACACACACGCACACGCACACACACAAACACTCACACACATTCCTCAGATAATAGAAGAGACAGCATTCTTGAGTTAAGAAAGGTCTTGTAAATCCTAACAGTTTGATATATAGCATGAACAACATGCTATATATCAGTGGTTCCAACTTTGTCATGTCAAGGACCCCAAGTGATGCGATTTCAGATCAATTGCTCCAGGCCTGTTCAGTTTAATGGCTACAGAGATACTGTGTACCAATCTGCATGATTTTTGGACAACATCTGTAACAGGGCCAGACACCCCACAGGGCCAGACACCCCCCCCTGCTGGTTAAACATGGTGCCTCATGCTAGAAGCAGAATGGATAGTAGATACACCATAAAAATGCTAATATACAGCATATGATTTGTGAAAGTGACAAACGGGCTTCACAGTTATGTCAGGTGTGTTCATATGCTAATGGTGATGCGATTTCAGATCAATTGCTCCAGCCACTGAGGAGAAACGCTGTTTCAGACACTCACTCAGACACTCACTCAGACATTTGGTGAATTATATGTTAGATAGGGACAATCTTTTTGATACTCAATATTATTGCATAGAACCAGGCGAGCTTTATCCATCACAGAGAGGAACACTAGAGCAGTGGTTCTCAACCTTTTCAGGCTGTGACCCCCAAAATAATAACTTTTTAACTGGGGACCCCCCCACCCTGACAAGCACTAAGAGTTGAGGCATTACATTTAGCATAACACAGTTATATTTTGTTGTGAGCATGTAGATCGGCTATTTTCACAATTTCAGCCTCTAATATTTGACAATTTGGCCAATGTTTAATTTGTCATTTTAGACTAGAGGTATTACAAATTCCTTAAATTGTCCATTTAAATATGTGCATTTACCCACTATACACTTTGTTGGATTTGTTTACTGTTGAGTGAGAAAACAATGTTGCACATTAAGTTAATCATCTGGGGACCCGCCAAAATAATTTGGGGACCCCCCTGGGGGTCCCGACCCACAGGTTGAGAACCACTTCACTAGAGGAGCTCAAATATTATATCAATTTATTTGAGCTCCTCACAGTGTTCCTCTGTGAGTCTAAATGGAGATGACAGCCCCGTTGTTCATGGGTCTCTCCTCTCCTCACTGTCAGATGAAGTTGAGCTTGTGGGTCTACAGATGAGAAGTGGTGATGATTATGACCACTGCTCTTGTTTGGGCCCCTGCTGGCTTAGGACTGAACCCTGCAAAGGACCTTCCATCCCTTCAAATGTCTCTACAGTCTGAATAGACACAAATCTAATTTACAAAACCCGAAATTGTTCCAAACAACCTCACGTCCCGAAAAGAGGACTAGACTAGAGGGGGCGGCATAGCTCAGGGGTAGAGAAACTGGTATTAGAGCACGAAGGGTATAAATCCCAAAGGGTTCCCAGTTCGAATCCGGGCTCCCCCTGAGTTAATGTCGAAGGGTCCTTGGGCAAGACTCTGAACCCCTAATTGCCTCCGGTGAGTAGGTTGGTGCCTTGCATGGCTTCCTCCGCCACCGGTATGTGAATGGGTGAATGTAATGCACAATCTATGTAAAGCGCTTTGGATTAAAAGCGCTATATAAAAGCACCATTTACCATTTACCATTTTAGCACTTGTCACAGGGTCTGGGTTGTCACAATTATTACATAATCGTCTAATCGCAAATTATTTGACATAATCGCGATTATTTTGTGATAATCATGTACATCATGTTCATATATGTTCCAGTATTAACTCAACCTCTGCCAAAAAAATACCCCTTATTATCGAAGCGGAACTAAAATAGGCCGGAACTAATACTCCGTGATCGGTTTCTACACAGACACATTATTGAGCGGACCAGTTAACATTGAGACCGTAAACCGGAAGCGGCTGTCCGTCCTCTATCCTCTATTCATTGGCTTTCTGTGTAAACACGGCAGCTTACAGACGGAGAACTTATTGATCAATTGAAAAAAAATAAAAGGATTTGAGAAGCTGATGGAATACGCGAACACACGATGCATAGCAGTGTCCGATCACACACGATGGGAACTGGATTAGCGGCCGCTTTAACAGGTAGGAGAAGCCAGCAGTGAAAGACATAGAAAAAACTTCGGGCTCCTCGGCCGTAAACTACGAATGAGTTAAAACAAATGTGGAAATTCCACTATCAATGTTCTTTTTGGAGCTGTGTGCAGCTCCCTATACGTGGCTGTGTGGGTCTGTGTGTGTGTCTGTCTGTGTGTCTGTATGTAGCCTGACTTCGGCGCGTAACTAGTGCCGCACCATTTACGCCACTCGCGCAATATATACATCAAAATGTGCGGCTCGGCCGGGAATGGTGTTCTATTACCTTTCGTTCCGATCGGCCTTACCATGCCGACGTAATCGGCAAAAAACGACGCTTAATTGTCCCCATTGACTTATAATGGGACAATGCAAGAAATCACTTTCAAGTATTTTTCTCTCGTAAACCATAGGAGCTACAGTTTCAAACCTCGGAGAGGAGATTCATAATGATTTTAAGAATGAATCGAAAAATAATTACATCACTCGGCCTCATGGTGGCGCTATAACGGCCCACTTTACGTTTTGCCCCGTAACTCTTGAACCGTAGATCGGAAAATTAAAATTCTTTTTTCCCTGGATTCCTTGGGTCAAGACGCATCTCCCCATATAGGCCACGCCCATTTACGCCAGGATAGATTTTCCGCCATCTTGAATTTTCTCCAAAACACACTTTTTGCTCCTTTTCCTACATATTTTCTTCAAATGTCACAAAAATCGGTACACATGATCTACACACACACACACACACACACACACACACACACACACACACACACACACACACACACAGCTCCACTTCACACGGGTGTGATTTTTAAATATAAAGTTGTCAAATATGTCAGTAATTTCTTGTATTTAGTGTATTTAGGTTATGTGTCATATCTGCCATGTGCAACTTCAAAGCCTAGAAGCCATACAGAAATGTAACGACAAAAACACAATTAAATCATTAATCGCAATTATTTGAGTGACAATTAATCGTTATGTAAAATATCATAATCATAACAGCCCTACACAGGGTACACCAGTCAGGTGACCATATAGTGCGTGGATGATGACATCTTCGCCATGTTCCTGATTCAATTCTGGCTTGAGAACCGTTACATGGTTTTCTCTTCCTTGCCTGCAGATTCCTGTCTCTATGCACCGTCTACAACAAAGCACAAAAACTGCCTGAGAAATAATCCATAGAAAAAGAAAGACTCTCCCCTCTCCAACATGTCCTTATTCAAAGGCACCATCATCTCAGTGATCACCTGTAACGTGATGCGATTGGTCGCTTCAGCGGAGTCTAACAATCGCTATTAGTGGATTAGCCCGTTCCACCAAAAATTGTTAAATGGCCCCTCTGGCCAGGAGCGCTGCTGTGGCGATCGCTCTGCGGTTATGTAACCGACTGGGATGATGTCACTTTCATTGAGATGTCAAAGAAGTCAGTGGCCCTCGCGTGGCCCTTCATCCGCTCACTGATGATACGATTACAGAGGGTCCCATTTACAGTATAATGGCCTCAGGGACCGCACAAGGAATGAGAGTTTGCAGTGTGTCGGCATGTGTGTTAGGGACAGTGGCGTCAGTTCAGAAAAAGCTAAGGTATGGCAACATGACTGGTGTCTTGCACGCACGCCTTCATGCGCCTTCAAGGCACGCGTGCAAGACACCAGTCATGTTGCCATATCTTAGCAACAGGCATGATACATTTATTTTAATAAGTACATTCTATTTTTTCCCCCGTTTCTACGGTTTCTTGGGCTGGATATGGCAGCCTGGAACGGTTGTTCAAGTGCAGCTAAACTTGGCATGTTAGAAACGTGCCACATTTAACAATAATGAATTGCACCTGTGCAGCTGACCTGTGCAACCTGGGAATATACCATTTTGTCAAGATGGGGAGAATACAAGTGTGGAGAATATAATTATAATACCTTGTTAAAGTGACCATTTTGTAAAATGTTGCATTTGTAGTTATTTTACTGTAATTTAACAACATAATAACCAGAACAGATAGACAAAGAGACATTCATGGATTTATATTTAAAAGTAACTTTTATTTTCCCCCCTGGACACAGGGTATGGCAGCTGCATACCACTGCCATACCCAATTGACGCCCCTGATTAGGAAACAGAATAGAGCAGAACCAGTTCTCTGGCGTGCGCGCACGTTACAAAAACGGCATAGGCTGACTCTAAAGTGCCAACTAAACATGTTAAAAATTACATAATTCTTTAATTAAATGGTGTTATTATGTCATTCATTGCCATCTACAGTATAAATAATTTCAACTAAGCAGAAATAGGATTTATCCCTAAGTAATGTATCCATGCAAGTCGGAGCCGGTTTACTACTGCAAGGGTCTTCAACAGGGGGTCCGGGACCCCTAAAGGGGGTCTCCAGAGTTACTACAGGGAGTCCTCCAAATCGTTTGATAAAAAACTTTTTTTCTCCTTTTTTTATATTAACCCCCTATTAATCCCTAGTTTCCATATTCAAAGAACTTTAGCCAAAAATAGCAGATCTACAAGCTCGCGAGGCGTTGTGAGCTTGTAGATCGGCTATTTTTGGCAAAGAGGTTTGGTGTAGAGGGGAAAAAAGAGCAGACTAAGTACAGAGTGAAAGGTTAAGTTTATTAAGTATTGACGGTTCAAGTGGTTAAATATCTGAAAACACAAATTGCCACGAATCCAAAATACACTGATGATTGTGCTGTCAAACAATGAATCTATGAAAAGGTTGTGGGGGTCCCTAGTTCATCTCTCTCTCAACTAAGGGTTCCTTAGTTGAAGACCCATGTACTACTGCAACAAACCAAAAAGTATTACGATGTCAAAATCTGTACGGGCGTCAATCAAGGCTTCGATGACAAGCGCTAAGCGGCGTCGGGGCTCTTTTTATGGGCTGTGGAGGAAGAGGAGGAGCAGCTTGGCCGACAGTGGGCGATGGAGGAGGGCCAGGCGAGGCTGGCAGCGCGCAGGAACAAGGCACGCTGCGCCAACCTGCCACTCGCTGCTATTCATATATCCGCCGTAGACTAATTTGCTACCGCGCAGCGTGAACTCACAAGCCCTCGCCTCCCGCACATGCATGCCCACGCACAAAACATGAGGAGCAGCGCCCAGAGATGCTCAATTCCATACCGTATATTTTGAATAGGAAAGAATGTCCAGCGATCACACCCAAATTGGAATAAACGCTTTCACTTCTGCCCATTAGAGATGCCACAAGCACCGTGAGTTGCGCCGTTCTGACTGTTCAGGGGTGTCGCACCAGATTCTGGGCCCTGGGTACAAGGATTCACTCACATTTTGTGCTTTAACTGTTGAAAAATAACAGATATACAAGCTCACAGCGCGGCACAGAGTGCCGCGCTGCGAGCTTGTAGATCTGCTATTTTTGAAAAATCGATGTTTCTACATGTCAGTGGTGCTCAAACCTTTTCATGTGAAGGACCCCCAAAATGACATGTAATTTGGCCACGGACCCCCATCTCAAAGTATTTAGTTTCAGGGACCCCCCAGAAGCTAAATTTGAGTTACAAATGTTTGCTTAAAAAATACATTATGTTCAAAGATTTGCACACATTTTCACGACTTTTCAAAAATAGTAGATCTACAAGCTCGCAGCGCGGCACTCAGTGCCGCTTGTATATCTGCTATTATCACTACTAGTAAGAAGTTGCGCCAATTCTTGGCCATCTGGCCAGTGATGTATATCGGACCAGTTACCCATATCTGGAGACCCCTGGTACCCATATATGGAGATCCATGTACTGTATATGGAGATATTCTGTGAGAACCCAAACATGATTACTTAGTTATTCGTTATCTGAATGTTCTATGACATCTGACATCATACCCTTTTATGCCCATACATGGGGATCCCTGTCTGTAGAACCAGCCACACAGACATGGGCTATCTTGGCCATCTGTCTTGGCCATACAGTACATGGATTCTGTTAGTGTGGTATAATGTGGCCGATGTGGCCTCCATATATGGGCATTCCCATATGAAGTCCTGTTAGATATGGGCTTAACTCTTATTCTGCTTTGAACGTTCCTGTTCGCCCCAATTTTAATGAGTGAGGACGGCCAATACGGCGCTCGTTTGTTTACCTCGTCTGATGACTGTAAGCTGATGAGGGGTCGTGCCGCCGTGTACTGTAATCACATCGCGAGCAGTGATGTTCTTAAAAATCCATTATGCGTTGACATCAACGGAGACCATTTTGCTTCCGTGTTGATTATCTCAGGCCCTGGGGCTGTGTGTGCATTTGTGTCTTCCCATTGTATGGGAAGAGGAAGCGGCCACATTCACATTAATGGCATTACGCCCCCCTCTGCTGGCTGGCCTGCGAAAGCGCAGCCTGAGAGGCAATATAAGGCAAAAAAAAAAAGAAGAAAAAAAAAGTCTCTAAATCTACTATAACGTTGCAAAGGTAAGCCGCTTTTTGATGGCGCCAGACCCAATAAATAAATAAATAATCTGGCAGTAAGAGAGTTAATAATGATGACATCAGGGAACTCCATATATGGGCATAAAAGGGATTGTTAGTGTGACATCACAGTGAAGCCAGAGCGTGATGTCAGAGCGGCAAACCCATAGAACCACAGAGATAAATACGGACAAGCTGTGACCATTCACATACTAATCTGCGACCTACGGTTGCAACAATACTTATAGTACTACTTATCAATGCAGTGCCAAACAAAAAAAGTGACCCTAACCAAATAAAGTGTCCTTAATAGTCATTGCTACATCAGTGTGTCACCCTTATCTCGTCATAACACCAGTAATAATACTTAAAGGGATATTTCACTTTCCAAAAAAACTTTTGGCCATTTTATTGTATAATCAGGCTTTTATGAACACCCTGGACATATTTTAATTTGCTTGATTCAATATTTAGATATTTTATGTAAAATGTTACCAGGCCCTCCAGGCCCAGGGCCTCTCCCCATACACACCAATTGTAACTTCAAACTAACCATGATAGATTCATCAAAAACACCCATTATTGTTTATGATGACTCATACTACCCTAATACGTGATAACCTTTTCATTTATTTTTAACAATTCTTTGGGGAAAAAAAATACAATAAAAGATACTAAAAATAAATGAAAAAGGTTATTGCGAAAACACGGCCTGCGCAGGTATTAGGAGGGTAGTATGAGTCACCGGAAAAGATAATGGGTGCTTTTGATGAATCTATCATGATTAAAATGGAGTTTGTAGTTACAATGTGTGTATGGGGAGAGGCCCTGGGCCTGGAGGACCTGGTAACATTTACATAAAATATCTAAATATTGAATCAAGCCAATTAAAAACTGTTCAGGGTGTTCATAAAAGCCTGATTAGACGATAAAATGACCAAAGGTTTAAATACCTTTGGCCACTGATGGCCAAGCTGCTGCTTGTTTTAAAACAAAAAGTGTCCATTGGTCAGTACAAAAAGCATGAGAAGTGACATCTGCCATCGGGTGACCAATAGTTTACAACAACATTAGTGCCCTCACTTCCCTGTATTTGGGATTGCAAGAAAAACAACCTGTGGGTCCCACACCGTCCCACAATAAACAAAATGTTTCCCACCTGAACCATGCACGGTTGCAGCATGGAGGAGCACAGCATGAAGTCAACATAACACGTTGAAATGAAGATCAAGGCCGGCGATTACAAAGCAAAAGCAAAGCAAAGGGCGGCAGGTCTGATATTGCATTTCTCATGTTTGTTGTTTTGTTACTGGAAACCATTTTAAACAAACTGGAGGAGCAAAAAAGAATATAGTGTTTGCAATTATGTATTAATTAATAACCCACTGTAAGACCGGCCTACTGTGTCGCTGTCCCTGGTGCTGTAATGGCCAACTCTCTCTCTCATATTCTGTGTTTCTGTTTGCAATGGAAATACTGCAGGACTGTACTAAAACGACTACTCTTTTTTACAAAAAGGGTTCATATTTTAGAATGTACGTAATTAGAGAAAAGAAAAGATGAGTGTTAAAATGTTTTCATTTACTGCTTTCTATTGTTTTAGCGGTTTTAGTTTTTTGATTTCAGTGGGTGGGGGTGGCTAAATATGTCTTTTTAGACACAATAAGCCGGCAATTTCTTTGTTACTCTTTACACCAGCCGCCATAACTCACATCTGGCCACGAAAGATTGCGGTGCATCTTGGGAATGGGCTTATTGTGTCTAAAAAGACATATTTAGCCACTTGCATCAAAACTGTTAAAATCAACACTCTTCTTTTTTCTAATGACTATCTAAAATATGAACCCTTGCTGGAAGTTGAGGAACGGGCAAGAATAGTCTGAATTTCAGAAATCAGAGATGCAACTAGGGCGGTCACAATTATTACATTATGAACTAATCGCAATTATTTGAGGTAATCGAAATTATTTGTCATAATAGTCATAATCGTGTCCATGTTGAGAAATGTTAATATAGTTTCAAACACTTTCAAAAAGTAGTGGAAATAGACGATCTACAAGCTCACAACGCGTCGCAGCTTGTAGATCGGCTATCCACTATCAATGTTCTTTTTTAAGTATAAAGTTGTCAAAAATGTCAGTAATTTCTTTGTATATTTAAGTTATGTGTCATGATTGCCATGTGCAACTTCAAAGCCTAAAAGCCAAACAGAAATGTAATTGTCAACGACAAAAACACAATTAAATCATTAATCGCAATTATTTGAGTGACAATTAATCGTCATATGTAAAATGTCATAATCGGGACAGCCCTAGATGCAACAGGAAGCGGGACCAACAAAACAGTCCCATGCAGAGCTCTAACAAATGGCCAGGGCCTACATGGGGAGTTACATCATGATCCAAGGACTCCAGGGAAAACTATTCACAGGTCTGTTCACAGACACACAGACGCACAAGCGGACGGGACAGGAGCGGAAACACGGTCTTGGGCCCTCGGCCGAAGTTCTTAGTCATACAAGCTGACCCATTGCAGGTTCAAGAAAGGGCGGAAAGAGATGGAGAAAGAAAGAAACAGAAGAAACAGACCAGATGTCAGCATGGCAGCGTGAAGAAATACATACTGTACATGAAGTGAACGATAGAAATGAACATAAGGCGCCTGGTAAAAATAGCAGTGGAATAAGGCAGTAAATATTTCAGCAGATGGCTTAAGGAAGAATCTATAAAATGAGGCAATTAAAAATTAACCAAGTACTGTGGCAGTGTATAGTCATGTACAGTCGTACACAGAACTATGAACCATGACTGTACCCTCACAATGCACGGTGTTGTGAGATCGGCAATTTTCGTTAGTTTGGTTAAAAAAGCCAGGTCTAGAATTATTTAATGCTTTAACTATTGAAAAATAGCAGATATACAAGCTCACAGCGCGGCACTCGGTGCTCGAGCTTGTAGATCAACTATTTTTTAAAAGTCGTGAAAATGTGTGCAAATGTTTGAATATATGTATTAAGCGAACATTTGTAACTCAATATTTGCTTCTGGGGGTCCCTAGAAGTTCATATTTTGAGATGGGGGTCCGTGGCCAAATACATATAATTTTGGGGGTCCTTGACATGAAACAGTTTGAGCACCACTGACATAGAAACATAGGTTTTTCAAAAAACCTTAGAAGGATTTAGGAGACACTTACGGTATTAGAATCAAAATATTCAAAGACTTGCACAAATCTTCATGATTTTTCAAAAATAGCAGATCTACAAGCTCGGTGCCGCACTGTGAGCTTGAATATCTGCTATTTTTCAATAGCTAAAGCAAAACATTACGTGCAATAATGTGTACCCGGTCGTTAAATGGAGATCCGGGCCCAGACAATTTCGGTGAAAAGAAGCGTGAACGCGAACACACAATAGGGTTCCATGTGGCCTCGCCCACACGTGCACACAAAAATAGGCATTTCCTCCGGCGCAACAACCGTTGCGCTGACATAGACGTTTCCCTGGATGACTCCGGGGTCACTGACACGTAAACAAATACAGGCACACATTAACACACACACACATGCACGCACGCACACACACAATACGCTCACACACGCACACACAACCAGATGGAGCCTGACAGCATGCTTTGGGCAAATGGCTCCAAATGAGGAACACATGAGTCTCTCCCTCTGTGATGGCTCTCACATGCTACTGCACACCTTCGGGGAGGGGAGGACAATCGAGGTGTGTGTGTGTGTAGGGCTGTCACAATTATTACATAATCATCTAATCGCAATTTTTTGACATAATCGTTTCCATGTTGAAAATTTTTCATATATTTCTAAAAAAGTAAAAAATAGTGGAAATAGCAGATCTACAAGCTCACAACGCGTCGCAGATCGTCTATTTCCACTATCAATGTTCTCTTTTAAGTATAAAGTTGTCAAATATGTCAGTAATTTCTTTGTATACCGTATTGGCCCGAATATAGGACGACATTTTATTCTATAAAACACATCCTCAAAATATGGGGTCGTCTCACCGGAGAGATACGTTATGTATCTTTCAGGACCTTTCCCTGCTCTCGTCACACTGAGCTCCTACGGTAATTACACTACATGATGCGCAGCGAAATTTGGACCTCGGCTCACTTCACCTCCTGTTTGGCAAAGTCGGATGGCTTGACTTGCATTGGAATTGCACTTACCGGGGCGCGTGCATGTGCGTTGTTCTCGCAAACATCGGTGTTCGTGTGCGCCCGTCATTCAATGACGCACATGTGATCTTTAGCGTAGTGAAGACGATTAATCCAAAGCGCAACCGAAGCTGACGTTGCTAGCAGCCTAGTCAATAGTATGGATCCTGTTTACAAATCGGCAATCGCTTTCATGCGTCTGGCGCAGTGTAGAGTAATGGAGCAAAAAGACACAGATCTGCGGTCGCTAAGCTTGATGGGAAATAGTGTTTTTTATTCCCCAGCCAGGCAGTAAACCTCTGTGAGTAATTGACTGTAGTTAATGCAATACAATACAGAACAAAGTTATCTCTGAATGAGCTTTTCTATAATAATTTTACAATAAAAACGTTTTTCTTTATAAATATTTTATATCGTCTTCAACATATTTTTTTCCCAAAATAATATTTGAAAAATAGAGGTCGTCTTATAATCAGAGTTGTCCTATATTCGAGCCAATACGGTATTTAGGTTATGTGTCATATCTACCATGTGTAAGTACTGTACTGTACCTAAGTACAATTTTAGGTATTTGAACTTTACTTGAGTATCGCCAATTTTCAATACTTTTACTTCTACTCCATTACATCTTGGATCCAAATATTGTACGTTTACTCCACTACATTTAAATGAAAACTTTATTTACTAGTTCCATAGTAGATTTGATCATTACATCATCCACTTCAGTCCTATACGGTACATTTCAGCCATTTGAAAATAGACGATCTACAAGCTCACAATGTGTCTCGATGTGAGCTTGTAGATCGTCTATTTTCAAAAGATTTTTAAATATTTGAAATGTTGAAATGGGACATTCTGCATAATCTGTACTTTTAACACATACTTCTACTTGGAACAGAGTAAATCTACATTGCAGTATTGATACTGCATGCAATGTAGTACTCTTTTTTCCACCACTGTGTGTGTGTGTGTGTGTGTGTGTGTGTGTGTGTGTGTGTGTGTGTGTGTGTGTGTGTGTGTGTGTGTGCGTGCGCATGCGCGTGTGCGTGTGTATGTGTGTTTGTTTAAAATAATCAGTGTTAACTCTATCAACGCTTTGAACGTTCACGTTCGCCCCATTTTTTACGGCGGCGGAACGCCAATTGTACGTTCTTTGGCTCGTTCTTTTGTACCTTGGTTTGATGTCTGTAACCTGATGAGGCGTCGCGCGGGTGTGTACCGTTGAAACAGCTCCCATAAAAGTACTCTTAAAATCCAACTGGACGTTAGCATCAATGGAGTCACAACACTCTTCCATGTGTTTTTCTCTGGATCTATTGCTCTGTAGCGACTCATCAGCCTTGAACAGCCTTGACGAGCAAGAGTGATCTGAGACCATTTTCACATTAATTCTTGCATGAGGCTGCCCCCTACTGCTGGTAGAGCCACGGCACACCTCTTTAAGAGAAAATTTCAAAAAAAAAAATGAATACATCTTTGTCTATATCATCGCAAAGGTAAGGTGCTTTTGCTGGCACAAAACCCAATAATAAATAACAACATCTGGCAGGGAAAAAGTTAATGTATTTAAGTAAAAATTAGACCCTTACATGTTGGTTTTGCGCCATTTTCACACTTTCAGTGCTAAATCAACTCTCACTGTATGTATCCATGTGTGCACTGTTTGTGTGCATGTGTTTACTTTATGGTTAAACCAACGCTGCAAAATGCTTCCTCTCCTGCTGTCTCCTACTCTGTGATCATCAAACACCATCACACGTCGCAGCAGCAGGGGAGAAAACTTCTGAGAGTGACCTTTGACCCAGGCTCAGCTGGGTCATATTCCTCTGGTGTTTCCATGTTTGCCCAACATGAAGATTTCTGATTAACTTCTTAATCCTGTATTATACTTCGTAACTTCCTTGCGCAATGGTGCCCCTCAAGAATGGCAATGCAACACGTTGTGAGCTTGTAGATCGCCTATTTTTTTTATCGTTCATTAATTGTAATAAAGACAAACATTCAAAGTCCTACTTAGTTAGAACCAGTGGCCTCAGTTCAGAAAAAGCTAAGGTATGGCAACATGACTGGTGTAAGACACCAGTCATGTTGCCATACCTTATCAACAGGCATGATTCATTTATTTTGAGAAGTACAGTACATTTTCTTTTTTCCCCCCAATCCCCCGGTTTCTATGGTTTCTTGGGCGGGATATGGCAGCCTGGAATGGTTGTTCAAGTGCAGCTAAACTTGGCATGTAAACATGCCACAATAATGCATTGCACCCGTGCAGCTGAAATGTGGAGAATATAATCATCTATTCTAGGCTAATACCTTGTTGAAGTGACCATTTTGCATTTGTAGCTATTTTACTGTATTTTAACAACATAATAACAAGCACAGATAGACAAAGAGACATTCATGTATTTATATTTAAAAGTAACTTTTATTTTCCCCCCTGAACCCAGGGTATGGCAGCTGCATACCCCTGCCATACCCAATTGACGCCCCTGCTTAGAACCCCAACGTCATGGCATGGTCCAGTTGCCCTGGTGCAAAGAGACACCATGGTACTATTCATGCTTACGTTTCAACACACGCACGTGCAAGCACGCACGCACACACATCTGGGAGCTGATCACTACAGCCAGCCAATCTACTATTGGTATACTCATCGTTTATCTTAAGACATCATCTTTGCCAATTGGTTTGCATACCACTTTTACAGACATAATCTTAGTCATAGGTTGGCATCCTGCTCATGGTCTATATCAGTGGTTCTCAACCTGTGGGTCGGGACCCCCAGGGGGGGTCCCCAATTATTTTGGGGGGTCCCCAGATGATTAACTTACGTAATGTGCAAGATTGTTTTCTCACACAACCCAACATAGATTTTAAGTGTATGCACTAAAGTGACAATTTAAGGACTTTTAAACACCTCTAAAATGCCAAATTAAACATTGGCCAAATTGTCAAATATTAGAGGCAGAAATTGTGAAAATAGACGATCTACATGCACACAACGCCTCTGTAGATCATCTATTTTCACAACAGAACCGTGTTGTACAGAATGTAATGCCTAAACTCTTAGTGCTCATCAGGGTGGTGGAGGGGGGGTCCCCAACAGTTAAAATATGATTGTTTTGGGGGTCGCGGCCTGAAAAGGTTGAGAACCACTGGTCTATATCACATAATATGTCATCTCTCTTTCTACTCCATCTTTCCTGCTACTAAAATGCTGAATTTAAACCATAACATGTTATCAACAATATGTATCATCATTATTGGTGTAGACTGAGTTTATACATATACAAACACACCCGCCATCACCACGGTTAAGATATTGTAATCTCATGGATCGGATCTGAAAACCAGCAACTCAAGAATGGCAAGCAGACGCCACGTTATGTAATGCTGCGATGGTGCTCGCACCGTGCACAAGTTTACACACATGCACAAGTTTACACACATGCATGTGTGTGTGTGTGTGTGTGTGTGTGTGTGTGTGTGTGTGTGTGTGTGTGTGTGTGTGTGTGTGTGTGTGTGGGTGGGTCGGTATGGATGGATTGAGGCAAGGTGGGAACAGTGAAAGGAGGTATGTTCACACAGGTCAAGTCACTCATTTAGAACAAAGAAGAAAGCTGGCGAGAGAGAGAGAGAGAGAGAGAGAGAGAGAGAGAGAGAGAGAGAGAGAGAGCTTTGAATATCATGTCCAGAGCGCTGCACATGCACTGAGCAAAACGCCTACACACAATGTTTGACACTTGTGGGTGTGGCGCTCCAATAGGGAAGTGAGCGGCGCATCTCTTCAAAAGTTGAGGTTACATGAGTTTACCTTGGGTAAAGAAACGCTGGACACCAACTGCACTGAATATTTTTTTTGGAAAGAACGCTCGTAGCTTAGAAATGCATGGCAGAAATTAGCAGTGGGTGATATGGTGATAAATATCGTTGGGACGATACAATGACTCCACGATATGTCTTTTCAGAGATATCGTATATATTGTGATACAATGAGGGAGCCTTTTTGAATTGTTAATAACAAGAGATTCATTGCGTAAGGGTCAATTTAGACCTTCCAAGAGAGTCCATGGACCCCACTTTGAGGACCACTGGTCTAAATGGTCTGTTACTCCTTTTTCTTTTAGTTTTTCTTGTACTGTAGGTGGTTGTACTGTTAAGTAACCATAAAAACCAACATGAAAAATATTGTGATATTGTATTTTTCCATATCGCCCACCCCTAGCAGAAATGCACAGGCAGCTCAATAAATGCTTTCTGTGTGAACAGCTCCTTAGAAAGACAATGAAGTTGAGCTCGTTCAATATGGATGTTTCGCGATCGATAACAATAACTTTGAGAACAGGAAGGCCAGGAAGGCTCTCTCTCTCTCTCTCTCCATCAAAGATTCAAATATCCATAATTAAAGCTATACTCTGGAAGTTGCTCGACTACTGGTCAGTAGCGGTATTGCAGGTATTTTACAAAAAACACGGTCTTGTCTGGTCGTTTTCACCCGGGGCTGCCGCGGACCACCGCGACTGCCTTGCCCTCGCCGAGATGAATCCATAGAGTGGTCTCGCGTTCCTCAAGCTACCTCCTGAGAAGACGGCAAGACGCGCTGTGATTGGCCGGTCCTTTATGATGCGCGCTGTGATTGGCCGGTAGTGTATCATCTGGGAGACACGTATGGAATGATGGAAAGAAAAAGGAAAAAGGGAAGGAAAAACAGTCCCGGTCACGGCCACACGGCGGTAGTAGAAAACATAATAAGAAAAGGCTATTGCCTGAAATTAACAGAGTGGGTGTTCTAAAACTTCAGCGATTTAATAGTTAGGACAATTTTAAGATTTGTTTTATTAAAAATGTTACATAGTATAGCTTTAATGTAGCAAACTCTAAGTTAATCTGATTCCAGTGTCTGCACGTCTTTCATTATAGACCATGGTTCTTCAACAGTGGGTCCGGGACCCCTAGGGGGTCCTTCAAATCTTTGTGTGATTTTTTCCCCCCTTTTTTATAATAACCACTTGAACCCTAGCATCCATATTCTTTAGCCAAAGATAGCTCACAAAACGTTGTGATGCGATGTCTTGTGAGCTTGTAGATCAGGCTATTTTCACTATTTATTGTATAACGAAGTCTAGAGAGCTAAAGAGTTTAAGGCTATGAGATGATGACAAATATAACGAGTCATTATGTCAGTAGCCTTCTCTTTTTCAGTTGGCACTGGAATACCGGCTTTAGAAATCTATGTCAATACTTTCTCTGTAGAAAAATATATGATATGTGGGTCATGACCAAAAGTACAAGTTCGCGGGTGCAAGTGTACAAAATTAGTTTTCTCAGACGGGTGGCTGGCATCTCCCTTAGAGATAGGGTGAGAGAAGTTCAGTCACCCGAGAGAGACTTGGAATAGAACCTCTGCTCCTTGGAAAGGAGTCAGCTTAGGTAGTTCAGGCATCTAGTACGGATGACCCCCGAGCGCCTTCCTAGGAAGGTCCTCGATGCACGTCCCACTAGGAGGAGACCCCGTGGCAGACCAAAGACCAGATGGATCTGGGGGAGTGGAGGAAGTTGCTCGGGATAAGGAAATCTGGAAATCTCAGTTGGAACTGTTACCCCCACGACCCGATTCCGGATAAGCGGTTGAAGATGGATGGATGGATGGATAGATATTTAAAGACATTTTGTGTATAATATTGTAACAATAAATGTAAAGATTTTGCAATGAATTGTGCAGCCATACTCAAAATATCTCATACTATTGAATGTGATGTGCTATAATAACTGGAGAACACTCTAATGGTTGGTGTCAGCACTTCTGAGTCCTGAGCACAGCGCACGTCTGTAGAAGTACAGATTAGAGATTATGCCAAGCAATCAGGCAAAAAGATCAATGTGTATGTCCCCTCTCGCTGGGATTATGAACAGTGTCTGCGTTCAGCACTCATTTTCCAGTTCATAAACGGTGCTTCACTCAGTGTCATGCATAGGGCTGTCACAATTATTACATACTGTATAATTAGACATCGTCTAATCACAGTTATTTGAGGTAATCGCAATTATTTTGCATAATCGTATATTTTTATATTTAAGTTATGTGTCATAATTGCCATGTGCAACTTCAAAGCCTAAAAGCCAAAAATCTAATTGTCAACGACAAAAAACACAATTAAATTGTTAATCGCAATTGTTAGAGTGACAATTAATCGTCATGTAAAATGTCATAATCGTGGCAGCCCTAGTCATGCACGGCACTAAAGAGACTCTCTTCTCCTCCAATCAAGACCATGAACCCCCATTTACTGTACTGTCTGCAATTAAGTCTGTAAACATAACCGTAACACAGTTTACATTGAACGTGTACTCTAACTGTACATGAGTGCAGGCCATCAAGCAGAATGTTGGACATAGAGCAGGGGCCTTAAACAGGGGGTCCGGGACCCCTAGGGGGTCCTCAGAGTTACTACAGGGGGTCCTCCAAATCTTTGTGTTACTTTTGTCTCCGTTTTTATATTAACCACTAGCGTCCATATTCTGAGGACTTTAGCCGAAAACAGCAGAACTACAAACCCACCACTCGCACCGTGAGGCGTTGTGTGCTTGTAGATCTGCTGTTTTCACTACTTTTGTGCGACGGCCTTGTATGATGAAGCGGGGCTTTACTTTGCCAAAGAACGTACACATTTGAAACTTGGAGATACGAGGTTTCTGCCCGACAGTGACGATATGTTACGTGTTTTATTGACTTATGTACTGTATTTACTTCCATGTTTGTACAGTATCTCAAAATTATGTGGCAAATATTTATTTATTTACATACAGTAGTCTAGTTACACTAGTATACAAACCTGACTACAGTACATTATTCCATAGTCTATACAGTTACTGTCTCTTGCTGTAGTATTTGTATAGAATCCATAGGCATTTGCATGTCCATTGCACATTTGCCAAGATCACCACTTATCACATATTCATTTGCATGTGATATTGCACACAGAACATACAAAACTCTGTATAATGTATCAGTGATGTCATTACGTGCGCATCCCGCATCAAAAACTCATTCAATCACTCACTCATTCATGTCATGGTCCTGGGGTCCCGGGGATGCGCCTCCATTGGAGTCCATGTTAAAATAATTTACTTCTTCTACTTAAGTTGCTATATTAGTTTAGATAGTTTAATTCGTTTTTTAATGTATTGCGTAAGATAAACACTGTAAAGATTTATTATCAGTTAAACCTGGAACAGCTAAAAACTAGTATTTTCACTAGTGGTTCTCAAAGTGGGTTCCTGGGTCCTTGAGGGAGTTCCAGGGGGTCCCCAAATAAATGATAGTTAGGAACCAAATAGAACTTTATGGGTCTGTAACTCGGTGAACAAATGGAACCAAATGGACCTGTTCCATTTGTACTCTAGTATTTTAACATTTAATATAAATTGGGGTCCCAGTGATATAAATATAATTAAATGGGTGTCTGTAGACTAGTGTATTTAGAAATCATAGTTCTAAGTTCAAACATTAGCCAAATTGTAAAATAAATATAAGAAATAGGCAAACATTTTGAAAATAGCCGATCTACAAGCTCACACCGCTCGAAAACATTGTATTGAGGACTCATAAAACTTTTCTGGGACCCATTTGAATGACCACCTGTGGGTCCCGGGACCCATTACATTGAAAACCTAGTAACATCACTGATGTATAGTATCTCCTTGTATTGCTATTCTATTTTTGGACTATGCCTGGCTACTCTAGACTAACGCAGACATTATTTGTTGGCCGGCGGATCTCGCCGGGTGCTCCGGCGTCTCGAAATGACGTGGAGGGGGACATGACTCCTGCTGCTGTCCGCTTTGAGTAAATGGGGAGGTGATCCGCGGTGGAAAACGAGTGATAAATCATAGCGATTTTATCATTATAATGGATAAGTCTAAACAAACCAGTTCACATGAACAATGCTGATGTAAAATAAGATATCTGAACGGCTAAATGTATTTTATACAATTAAAATGTCATGAACCAGCACAGTTATAGGGGGGTTTGCCCACTGCCCAGGCTTATTCTTCTTCCGATCACCAAAATAAGCCTGGGTTTCCGAGGCTAATGCCTGGCCAACAAGCATTTCCTTGCATATTGTACAAATTGTATTAACTGTGTCAAATAAAACTTGGAACGTTAAGTCCATCAATGCTGTCTGAAGCAGGAAAATGAAAGCAGCATAGATTGTCCTTCAACATCAAATACTACTACAGCCATTCTGGGGCGTCCTGGAGGCATAGAGGGTTAGAAAGTAGTGCCTCTGGCTTGGCCAGGCGGGCCACTCCAACAAACAGTCACTGTGTTAGGGTGGGAAGCCATCAAGGATCATACATCGTCGTGGCCGGGTGGAAACCTTGCAGGAGCGTCACACATGGGGGGGAAAGCGGGACTCAGTTACTAGGGCCCAAGGTGGAGGGGCCTTTAGCTATTGAAAAAAGGCAGATATACAAGCTCACAGTGCCACGCTGTGAGCTTGTAGATCTGCTATTTTTGAAAAGTCATGAAAATGTGTGCAAATCTTTGAATATATGTATTTTCTAAGCGAACATTTGTAACTCAAATTTTGCTTCTGGGGGGTCCCTGGAACTAAATATTTTGAGATGGGGGTCTGTGGCCAAACACATCATTTTGGGGGTCCTTCACATGGATAGGTTTGAGCACCACTGACCTAGAAACATAGGTTTTTCAAAAAACCTTAGAACGCGAGGCTTTGTGTAGATCTGCTATTTTTTGCTTAAGTTCTCAGAATAAGGACACAAGGGTTCGAGTGGTTAATATAAAAGGCGGAAAAGGTTTCTATCATTTGGAGGACCCCCTATAGTAACTCTGAGGACCCCCTATGGGTCCCGGACCCCTTATTGCGACCGTAGGTCGCACTTACTACAGAAAGCTCCACCAGGTGTCCGTGCGTCAGTCCGTCACACCTCACACGTCACACGTCAGTCCGTCACACCTCACACGTCACACTTTTGCCCTGCTCATATCTCCGCAACCGTTGCCCCGATCCATGCCACATTTTGCACACAAACTCCTTGCCTGCCAAACTACAACCTCCAAGGACCCCCGGAGTTCCAGGGACCCCCAGGTCCCTGGGGGACCCCCAGGTGTAAAAAAAAATACCAAATGCCCTAACTCGGCCTAGGAGCGTCCGGGAGAGCCGGGGCCGGTACCTATTCGTCCGCCAAGGCAACGCGGAGACCCCACCCCTCATTTCTCACATGGCCCTCTTCTAGCGCCACCTACAGGCCGATTTTTAAAACACATTTTTGGCCACTGCTCCTACAGTTTTGGCCCTAAAATCACGCAAATTGCTACACAGTATGTCTACACTCATCCCATCAACATGAATCTGTCCCATATAGCGCCACCTTCAGGCCGATTTTTAAAAACACATTTTTGGACACTGCTCCTACAGATTTTGCCCTAAAATCACGAAAATCACTACACAGTATGTCTACACTCATGTCATCAACATGGCTCAGGAAGATTTTGGAAAAACACATTTTTGCCCTCTTTGTGTATACATGTGACCTACGGTCGCTTATCTCTCGATTAGGGAGTCTTACTGGTTGAAGACCCTTGTCCTAAAGGAACCAGGAATGCTAACTGTAGCACCCTCTGTAGGTTATATTAGGCAGCGAGTGCACAAAAGTAAACAAATATTTTACCTAATTCATTATGAACAGTAATGTGTGACCTACAGCGGAATGCAATCTTTTATTGAAGTGGTGTATACGGATAGTAATACTCACTGAGAACGTTTGACATTACTGAACAGATCTCAGTGGGGTAAACTGATCTTTGAAGAAGACCAAGCCTTTGAAATACAATCCAACACTTCTTACAGCCCTGTCCAATCGCCCATTTTTACCCAGAGATCTCAACATCAGACACGAGTAACGTTATGACAAACTGATTGTCACACATTGAACCCTGTGACATCCACTGTCTGTTCCCTTTGCTGTAGACAATTCTTGTTTTGTTGTAAGTCTATAAGTGAAACCAGTGCGACAGTAAATTACTTTCTAAACAGTGTTTTTCATCACAACACATGTGCGACAGACACACAACCCCAAGCTACATTTCAGCTTCTAGCTCTCACCGCAAATCTTCAGCATCTTAACGAGTGATAAGCTTATGGTCGCAGCATTCCAGCTGTCAAATGCACACACACACACGCACACACACACACACGCACGCACACATGCGCACGCACGCACGCACGCACGCACGCACGCACGCACACACACGCACACACACACACACACACACACACACACACACACACACACACACACACACACACACACACACACACTTGACTAAAGTCTGATGGCACAGACAACAAGCAGGCCGTCCTTAAATTTAGTCCTATTTCTGACATCACTCATCACTGGAATAGACCCCTCTAAGCCCCAGAACCTGAATTAGACAGATAAGAATGCCACACTGCCATTGTAAAATGTACTGGTACGGTAGGCATACCAGAGTGACCTAAAAAGTGGGCAAAGTATAATAAGAATAACTAGCCTACAGCCCCTTGGTGTGAAGCAGACAGACTGTGATGTTGCTCTCTCTGGAACTGCGCCCCTCCCCCTCACTCCATGTCTGCTTGCAGGCAGTTGGGATTGTTGACGCCCATTTGTGATGTAAATCGCATCACAGGACAAAGCCGCCTACAGGCCAAAATTTGGGAAAATATTTTAAACATTTGGGGATTATGAGAAGTAGAGACACATCTGAAGGTGACCTAAAAAGTGGGCAAAGTATAATAAGAATAACTAGCCTACAGCCCCTTGGTGTGAAGCAGACAGACTGTGATGTTGCTCTCTCTGGAACTGCGCCCCTCCCCCTCACTCCATGTCTGCTTGCAGGCAGTTGGGATTGTTGACGCCCATTTGTGATGTAAATCGCATCACAGGACAAAGCCGCCTACAGGCCAAAATTTGGGAAAATATTTTAAACATTTGGGGATTATGAGAAGTAGAGACACATCTGAAGGTGATAAAGTTGATGTTGGGCAAGGTACATGCGTTATTGATTTTTGTATTATGTTTTTTAGACAATTGAACAACTGCTGAACGTGGAGTTACAGATGGAAACACACACAAACAAACACACGGGGCAATTCTAATTAAGGTTGTGGGATACTATTTCTATTTCGTTTTTTTTTTTTTTTTTTTTTTTTTTTTTTTTTTACAAGAGCATACATGGGTCATTCTAGGTCATACTTGAGCTGGCTTGCATTCCCTACCCATCATCATAGACCAGGGGTCTTCAACAGGGGGTCCTCCAAATCTTTGTGTGATAGAAACATTTTTCTCCTTTATTATAATAACCACTTGAACCCTAGCGTCCATATTCAGAGAACTATAGCCAAAAATAGCAGATCTACAGATCTACAAGCTCACAACGCTTGTAGATCGGCTATTTTCGGCAAAGAGGTTTGATGTAGAGGGGAAAAAGAGCAGACTAAGTACAGAGTGAAAGGTCAAGTTTATTAAGTATTGACGGTTCATATAAATATCT
The DNA here is from genome assembly GCF_963921795.1 of Nannobrachium achirus. Lineage (NCBI taxonomy): Eukaryota > Metazoa > Chordata > Actinopteri > Myctophiformes > Myctophidae > Nannobrachium > Nannobrachium achirus. The sequence continues at coordinate 42,363,944 of NC_137831.1, read as the reverse complement.
GAAAACACACATGGACATGAATCCAAAATACACTGATGATCGTGTGTCAAACAATGAAACTATATGGAATCTATAAAAAGGTTGTGGGGGTCCCTGCTTCATCTCTCTCTCAGCTAAGGGGTCCTTGGCATGAAAATGTTGAAGACCCCTGTCATAGACATAGAGCTATCATCATAGTTTTTTCATCATCATTGCTTAGGGACACCCTCCTCCATGCACATTACATCACAGCTAGTTTAAAAACTGCATTTGTAAAATTAATGGTTTGTTTTACTGAGATGACAACACTCTCTTCCCTTATGTTATGTTACAGTCAGGCCTGAAATGTCTTGTCATTTTTGGGTCAGGCCACTTGGCCTTTTGTGTTGTCCATTTGTTGCGGGCACAAAGGCCAAATGCCAGGGCAGGAGGGCCGTCAAATAAAACAAGATTTTAGTCCATTGTAACAGTTAATTGATTTGAAAGATTAAGGATTATGACAAGAAAAGAGACAAAGGTTGCAGGATATAGATGTTACAGTACGTTTGGGTAACTCAGTACGTTCATTGTAAGAGCACTTGTTTTGTCGTTCACCACACACCAATCACCACCAGATGGCGACGACAGCCATTCACTAGTGAAGGCGCTGATGTCACTCGTTTGCGACTCTCTTTCTTTATTTACTAGCCTAGCTCGGCAGTGTTTAGCCATTAGCTTACTATGAGCTAGGGAGCGCTCCATTGTAGTCACTTGGACAGGGCGTTTATCGTGGGCTTGCCCAGGCCTTACGGCCTGGGAATAAATATAACGATTGCATTCACCACGGCTTCGTAACTTCGCGGCCACTCGCGCCTGCGGCGCTCGGGGGCGAAGAGCAGGACCAAGGTCCGCTGGCCTTTGCGCCGCTTGCAATGTCGTGGACAATCGAGCGGCTCCGCCTGGAGGACGTTGTTGTGGCGACCGCTTGTTCCGCCCCGTGCCGCACGACGAGTGCTCCGTTTCTCGACCGTACTGTTTCTCTATCAAACCGTGACATAGACACTGGTGTCTACATATTGACAAGAAAGAGACAGAGGAGAAAGTGGTACAGTCAGCTGGTGCATTAAGGCCACTGTGGCCTCAGGTCATGCAATTCTTTTGAGGGGCACAAGGCCAAACTGAGGGGCAACGACCTTTACGGCCTCCATGAAATTCCTGCCCTGGTTACAGTAGATATCCATCTTTCCACGACCACCGCTGACATTTTGACAGACAAAGACAGCAGAATGTAAAAACATAAATTGTGTCTGTTTCATTTGTGCTGTCCTATGCCGGGAGAGTGTTTTTTGCAGGTCTTCCAATCCGAGCGTATCAAAAAATCAACTGGGTTAAGCACCGTTGGTCCGACCAGTTTAACATTCACCAGGTTAGCATTCACCAGCGTCGGCAGGTTAGCATTTCACCAGGTTAGCATTCACCAGCGTTAGTTTTACTGAGGTTAGGGTTAGGGGTTAAGGTTAGGTTTAGGTGTATCTCCGTCCCCCTGACTTTCGTCACCTCCGTGCAGCCAATCACAAGCTTCCGGTGCCTTAACCCAGTTGCTTTTATGATACACTCGGACTGAAAGACCTGCAAAAAACACTCTCCCACCCTGTGCCAGCCTGGACAGGCTGGCATACTGAAATACCTACAGTGTTGAAACACACCCACGATTAACGTTACGTTACCTTCAGCTGTGTTTCTTGTCAAAATGTCTGCTGTCAAAATGGTCCATTGCTCTCTTTAGACTATAATTGAAAACATATTTTAAGATATATTTGGGGGGGGGGGATTCAACAAAACTAATGTTGATAGTTTTTCATGGGATCATGCCAATCCCATTCGAAGCAGTGACCAATTGATTTGTATGGTTTGACTGATTGATTGATTGAAGTATTTATTAGAAGCTAGCTCCTTTCGGAACCACTCACTCCACGGCTATGCCGCTCCGAGATGTGGTTCCTAGTCACTCCATGCCCAAATGAGGCGTCGCCGGGGGTGGTTCGCCAGGTTTTCAACCGCTCTTACCGTCACCAAGCGTTGTATCCAAGAAGTAATGGTCCTGTACCCGTCTCTTGCATCTCTACTTTTTTAGCGGAAAGGGTAATCCAAGCGTTGTGTTGAAACAATACTTTAATAACGCTCTCTTCATCAGCCCTGTCTGTGTTTTCCCAGTGAAATGTTACGGAAGCAACCACGTGACTCGCCATTAATCTCAAGCGAGAAATGGGAGCGTGTTGCGAGATTTCCCTGTGAGAAATGGCAACAGGCTGACAAAAAAACACAGACCGGGCTGACAAAGTGAGCGTTTTTAAAGTATTGCTTCAACAAATCGATTAGATTACCCCCGCCGCTAAAAAAGTAGAGATGCAAGAAACGGGTATAGGACCATTTCTTTTTGGATACAACGCTTGGTGACGGTAAGAGCGGTTGAAAACCTGGCGAACGACCCCCGGCGACGCCTCATTTGGGCATGGAGTGACTAGGAGTAGGAACCACATCTCGGAGCGGCATAGCCGTGGAGTGAGTGGTTCCGAAAGGAGCTAATTAGAAGCTTGCATAGGGAAAGGTACAGTTTCATGACAGTACAGTACACTGGTACAAGGTCAACTAAAAGGAAACTCAGGTGAGTCTTGCGGCTTATTTCCAAGGATATCCTTCTCTTTAACTCATATAACAATGAATGACAGACATTTGTATTTTGACATTTGTATGGTGTTTTGCAACAGAACCCTTTCCTCCAAATAGGCACCTATACAAACATGTTGATTTCTAAAATGCAAGAGAAAACATGCAATTATACATTCAGAGAGAGAGAAAGAGAGCGAGAGAGAGAGAGAGAGAGAGAGAGAGAGAGAGAGAGAGAACACGTATAATTGCGACCGTAAGGTCGCAGTTTAGTATGAAAACCTCCACCGGCCGTCCGTCCGTCCGTCCGTCCGTCCGTCCGTCACACACGTCACACCTTTGCCCTGCTCAATGTATACGTGTAACGCCTGATACTGAGGTGATGTGTCACTGTGACATCACAGATACTGAGGTGATGTGTCACTGTGACATCACAGGTGAGATCGCAGTGATGTCAGATACTCAGAGCAGGGATCTCCATATTTAGGCATAAACAGGTGACATCACAGTGATGTCAGATACTCAGAGCAGGTATCTCCATATATGGGCATAAAATGGATTCTGTTAGGGATCTCCATACTGTATATGGGCATAAAAGGGATTAGTGATGTCAGATACTCAGAGCAGGGATCTCCATATATGGGCATAAAAGGGATTAGTGATGTCAGATACTCAGAGCAGGGATCTCCATATATGGGCATAAAAGGGATTCAGATGGAGATTCAACTTCAATGAGTAACAATGGCAAACTGTCAACTGCCCGTATGTCTTGATAATTGGTAAAACAAACTTTTGGCCTATTTGTGGCTTATCATCACATCCAACCATCTTAAGATACTCAGCTAGTGGGGAATGCTCTCTTCCCTGGTGAGAATTGCCCCTTTATATAGGGCTTGTTTGTGTATTGTATGACATCACGCCACATCATCAGCTGTGGACTCTGTGATGTCATCGTATCTCCATATATGGCCATCTCCGTATATGGAGATATAAGTCGTCCATGCCCAGGTATGGGCTGGTGAGGTCAGACTTTGTGTGATGGGTAGGTTATCTCCATATATGGAGATTCAACATTCCAGGTGTAACTATGGCTGCCCGTATGACGTGAGAGGTGGAGGCTGTGATATTTGTGGAGATAAGCGACCGATTAGGGAGTCTTACTGGTATTAATAACAAGATGACAGCTCTCTTCTCGACAGGTGTAGGCTATTAAGACGGAACAGGCATGTTGGGAAATAAGAACCTAAAATCACAAGTGATCTGTCCACAGTCCACAGTTTAGTCTGCAGTGCATCCATTCCAGGCAAAGGTGCAATCTCACTACATTGCAATGCCACATCAAACACACCACCAGATAGGCTACACCCATTCCCATTCTCTGTGGAAGAAGAGTCTTCTCTTCATTCTATTCTATTAAGTGATCACACACACACAGCTGTATCTAGAAGGTGTTTCAATAAGATAATCTATTGAAATTCCAAAGCCTCAATTCAGTATGTGTAAATTGACTGTGAGTAAGCCCAAGTGCGTTATGTAGGCCTATTTCGAGGCGTTAAGGTGATGGGCGTGTTGTTGACCATCCCCCAGTGTGTTTGTGTCAAGTGTATCAAGTTGATCATGTCTTCATTTGATTTTAAACCACCGCAGCCAGCCAGCCAGCCAGTCACACACGCACAGACCACCTAATAGCAGGCGCAAATACTCGATCAGCCGAGGGACCTTGTTATAAGATCTTTCTTTCTTTCTGTGCAGTCCATTGATGATCCCTGTGTCTGTGTGCATACACGCACGTAACGAGATCTCAAGACATTTATCCCCATGTCTGGATGAAACAGCCTACACACACGCTCACGCACGCACACACACACCTTTCACATTCGCAAAACAATGCCATCCTGCGCTCAGGCGTGTTGCGCGCGGCCACATACACACTGACACGCTTTTATTATGGGCCCTTTTTTATTTCCCTCCTCATTAACTAGAAATAGGGTAATGGCGGCGTGTGATCCCGCACGGCTACGAACAAAGCAAGGCAAATTAGCATTAATATGCTCCATAAAACAGACGGTGAGCCGTCCACGTACCGCCCCCCCCCCCCCCCCATATCCCATCTCCATTCCCAGCCCCACCCCCCTCCCCCCTCATCCGTCTGTGCTGACTGCCGCGCACCAAAATGTCAGACATAATAAAAAACGATTATGCATATTTGAATACGTTTCATAATTCCCCAGCTGGTTCGTAGGCTATATTGATCGGATCAATTCTTGTTTTTTTGCATTGATGATGTTGTAGATTGGGACCCCCGTGGTGGTCGCTATTGTGTGATCGCGCACCGAGAGAAGCCATTGCCAGGTTGAAGCCAGTGGCGTCAGTCCAGCGAAAGCTAAGGTATGGCAACATGACAGACACCCGTCATGTTGCCATACCTTATCAACAGGCACGATGAATTAATTTTTAAGAAGTGCATTGTATTACTTTCCCCCTGTAGCCACTTCCCCTGTTGCCATACCCAATTGACGCCTCAGGTTGAAGCGATCAGCCAGGCGGCGAGGATGCGAGAGGGAACAAAACTAAACCAAAACGCGCAAAAAACAATGTCACCGACGCAATATGTCGTAGCCTACCTTTGCTCTCTTGTCCCTCGTCTTGACTCTCCTCCGCGTTAGACTCCAAGGTAGGCTTTGTTCCATCCATTTTGAGATAGTTTCCCCCTGTGGCACTTGTACCCTGTTACTGGATGGATGCAGTATCCTGGCGACTTGTCTTGCGCTCCCTTTCTCTCTCTCTCTCTCTCTCTCTCCCTCGTTTGCGCTCGCTCTCTCTCTCTCTCTCTCTCTCTCTCTCTCTCTCTCTCTCTCAGTCAGTCTCTCTCTCTCTCTCTCTCTCTCTCTCTCGCGCTGCTTTTTCTATTAACCAACCACCTCCCCGTCAACCCACCCCCTCTCTCTACAATCCCCTTTCAAGACGTCGACGTAACTGCGCTATCAGATCATGGATTGGGTTTATTTTGCCTCAGATCAATCGATGCCAGACAACGCTTTGACGCTAACGTCACAGGCCACACAACACAACAAGCCGACTTTGGACAAGGATGATGATGATGATGATGAGATCGAGATTCTACAGTCATGTCATCACTCATCAACATGCATCTGTCCCATCTAGCGCCACCATCAGGACGATTTTTGCATCCAAAAAAAATCATGCAAAGCGGTACACAGTATCTCCAAATTCATGTCATCAACAGGGATCTGTCCCATTTTTCCCTGCACAAAAAAGGCAGTAAACTTGACCCTTGCAACTACCGGCCAATCTCAATCCTTAGTTCCATCTCTAAGCCTAAGGTAATGGAACATTTTTTGTCTACGAACAGGTGGCTAAATATCTTGAAGAGAGTAAATTGATCAATGAGTTCCAATCTGGCTTCAGAGAGTCCCATTCCACAGATACATGCCTCATCTATTTGAATGATTACATCAAACATGCAATTCACGATGGCAAATATTGCGGCATGGTCATGCTGGACCTCCAGAAGTCACCCCCCAGCTTTTCAGGCCGCGACCCCCAAAATAATCATATTTGAACTGGGGACCCCCCTACCCTGACGAGCACGTGGAGTTGTTAGACTTGAGGCATTACATTATGTTGCGAGGCGTTGTGAGACAATGTTTTTTTTTTTTTTTCTTTTTTTTTGAAATATTACAGGTACAGGGTCTTACAAGTACTTAAATTGTCACTTTAGAAATGTGCAGATACCATCTGTATGTTGGTTTGTTTACTGGTGAGCACAGGTTGAGAACCGCTGGTCTACTTTTCTCATGCCGGTTCATCCAACCCTTTGTCTGTGAAAGAGAGCCGATTGGCCGGTGATACAGAATCCACTCTCAGCGTCCAATGACAGAGAGATATATACCATAGCAGTGAGATCCTGAATCCAGAAGAAAAAAACATAGAAGTGGGCGTGTCCACTGGCCAGCGGGCTCGCTCCGGGCTCCAGTTCACCTCATTTTCAATAATAAACACATCCTCAAACAAAGGGGGATGCCATCTGCCTGCAATCCTCTTAAATAAGGTATTAATACAGAGGCACACGTAGCCTTTACAGTGCAAAGCTTAGCCCCCGCACAACTGTCCAGGAAACATCCCCCCCTTTCATGTGCATGTGCATCCGTGCGCACACGCACATGTGCTGGCCTGGTACTCACAGAGGGTACCCTTTGTGTACCCTCTGTGTGCGCCTGATGTTTGGCCCATGCAGGGACTGGAGGGAGATATAGAAGGTTTTAAAGTAGGTCAGTTTGACTTACTTGAGCACAGGACATGACTTACACCAGTGTTTCTCAATCTGTGGGGCGGGTCCCCAAACTATTTTGGGGCGGGGCGGGGGGGGTCCCCAGATGTTTGGTTTAATGGGCAACATTGTTTTCTCACTCAGCAGTAAACACACCAACATACAGTTTAAGTCAGGGGTGGCCAGTTATTTTTTCCATGCTCGGGGCCACATGAACAACAAAAAATATTGTGTAGAGGGGTGCCTGCTGGCCCGGTGGTCAAGGTGCATACCACATACTAGGCTATGATGCCTGCTGGCGTCGCCGGTTCGATTCCCGATCCGGACGAACTTTGCCACATGTCATTACCCATTTCTCTCCTTATTTCCTGTCAGTCTACTATCCTATCAAATAAAGGCATAAAAAGCCCAAAAACAAATCTTAAAAAAATATATATATATATATATATATATTGTGTAGGGCCGGGCCAAAAGACAGTGCTCCCTGCAGTGATGTTACTAGGTTTTCAATGTAATGGGTCCCAGGACCCACAGGTGGTCATTCAAATGGGTCCCAGAACATTTTTATGAGTCCTCAATATAAAGTTTACGCGCGCAAAATGTTGTCGGACGTCGGTGGAATCAAAACATTGACGTTTCTATCGCCTGTTTAAGACTTTCTACGTGGATTTTATTTGTGTTAATGTAGGGTAAAGTAGGATGCTTTCACCCATGAACAATGGTGGTGTCTGTGGAATTTTTTTTTTTTCTTTTACCGCGACGCGGTAAATTATTTTAACATGGACTCCAATGGAGGCGCATCCCCGGGACCCCAGGACCATGACATGAATGAGTCCCTGGGTGACTTGAATGAGTTTTTGATGCGGGATGCGCACGTAATGACATCACTGTCCCTGCAAGATGTGCTCGCGGCAAACTAAACATACAGCTTTACCTCCTTGTTGAAAACCCGGCATTCGGCATCGACTTTTCTTTTTTTAGCCACTTTAGCCATTCTTTATGGGTAAGGTAAGGCAGGTCGTCTTGACGTGTGACGAGTCTAAACACCTGCTTGTTATTGAGACAACATCCAATGATCACGCACACGGATGTACGCTTTGCATATGTATGTGAATAGAAAACTTCAAAATAAAAGAAATTCATTTTAGTCCATGCATGAGGTAAAATTAGAAAGTGTGTTTATTTTGTAACGTGCCATTAACCCTATAAGGGCCGTTCAGAGTACAATGCCCAGGTCTGGTTTAAGTGTATCTGCACATTTCTAAAGTGACAATTTAAGGACTTCTCATTTGTAGCCGATCCCGCGAATACTCGCAAAATATTAAAAGGTATCTACAGTGCCGATCCCGCGTATACTCGCGATATTTACTGTATATACAGTAAAGCTGGCAAGGGCTACGTACCGTCCGTTGGAAAGTGCTGGCACGGGTGAACTCGCCGATTCATCATCATCGCGCATCCACGTGCACACAATAGTGTGCCCATAACATGGAAGCCAACGGTCTTTCTCATCTTTATAGTCCATTTTCTGCCAAAAAGTTGGCATTGGATTCTCGCTAAAATAGCAAAAGTATAAAGGGATCCATCTTCCACTCCTGTTTACATCTGGACAAGAACTACTTCCGGGTGAATCGTAAAGATCGTCAAGTAGGAATTGTGAGCTTGATCTACTTCCGGCCTTCAAAATAAGAGACTGGCCGTGGACGGAGCAGGCGGCCGGCAGCTTGGACTTTTAACCCTTTCATGTCTGGAGCACTAAATGGGTTAAGACCTTTTTAATACCTCTAAAATTAACAATTTGAACAAATTGTCAAATATTACAGACATAAATTGTGAAAATAGCCGATCTACATGCTCACAACGGTGTTGTGAGCATGTAGATTAGCTATTTTCACAATAGAACCGTGAAATGTAATGCCTCAACTCTTCCAACTCCACTTCGTTCGTCAGGGTGGGGGGTCCCCTGTTCAAATAAGATTATTTTGGGGGTCGCGGCCTGAAAAAGTTGAGAACCCCTGACTTGCACAGTGTACTTTGGGGTTAACATTAAAGATGAAAACCATATGTTTACCGTCCTACCCGGGATTTGGCCAATTATCTGGTAATTGACCATATTCACAGAGGCCATTTTGCTCTGCCATACTCAGGGGTGTGGGACTCCGTCATTTTAACCACTTCCACCCTGACACCCATACTTTGGGGCAGGCGAAACATTTTGAAACAAGTTCAATTTCTTTTTAATAAAAGAACAGATCTACTCGTTCACAGCATGTCGACAAAGTATGCAGGGCTTTCAGGCTAATAATGTGCTGACGATTCATATAAGAATCGACGTTATTCATTTGGTGTCAGTGTTTGTCAATGGGGAATTGAACCCTGTTCACATGCGTACAGCCAATGACGGATGGACGGAATCTTATTCTCTCTGTTGATAAGATATGCAGGAAGACAAAGTGTTCCTTTGTGGTTGCAGCATGGCCACAGTGCTCTCCACACACACATGAACCCCCACACACGCACGCATACACATGCACACACGCACAGCGGCACATGTACATGCACACGCACTGGAGCACACACATACACAGGGGTGTTACGGGGAGAGGACTGAGGGTTAATGTATTTTTGTGTAATTTTTAAGCAAACATTTGTAACTAAATATTTTGAGATGGGGGTCCATGGCCAAATACATATAATTTTGGGGGTCCTTCACATGAAAACGTTTGAGCACCACTGACATAGAAACATGGATTTTTCAAAAAACCTTAGAAGGATTTGAAATGTTCAAAGACTTGCCCAAACGTTCCCGATGTTTCGAAAATAGCAGATCTACAAGCTCGCAGCGTGAGCTGGTATATCTGCTATTTTTCAATATTTAAAGCACAAAATAATGCGTTCCCAGTCTAAATGGGTTAAACCCCCTCCCCCTTTGAAGAACATTCATGGGGGGCCCGCAGTGAATCGTTGTACCCAGGGCCCAGAATTTGGTGCCACGCCCCTGCACACACACACACACACACACACACACACACACACACACACACACACACACACACACACACACACACACACACAGCAAAGTACAACACATGACATGCAAAAACAAAAACACCCCCGGTGCACCCCCCACCCCCCTGTCCAAACTCAGTTATGAATCTCAAGTGCAGTGACACCCCCATGTGCCCTCCATCCCCCACTCACACCCCATCATAATCCGCCCATGGATCACACAGATTAAGGACTTGTCCAGAAGATGAGATGCGGTGCACTCTGGCACTTTCCACCATCTCGCGCACGCGCACGCACGCACACGCACGCACGCACACGCACGCACACACACACTGCAGTGCTTGCTGGCCAAGCGTCACAGTATGCAAATCATTATGAAAGTACTGAAGCTATAGTCTATACTCTGAGCCCTTTGTCATACATGTGTGACAGAGACGGACTCTTCCACACCTCGTCTGTGACTCTTGTGTTAGACTTTAATGTATGCATGTTATAACATGGGTTTTAGCTGATGCAACTATAAAATAAATGAGCTCTGGTTATATAAAAATAAATGTGGAACTAGGTTAGAATCACTGACCTACTTTAAAATGCTAATATTGTGGGGAAAATAGCCCTCAGTAATAATTATAATTTACATGCATACACAACACATTCAATATACAGTATATTGTATATTGTATGCATAATAAGCTATATTTAGAGTTTATGATCCTCTGGAATTTTCCACTTCAACATCTGGAGAATGTGTGGACATAATGTATGTGTAGTGTACACAGTGAAATCTTCAGTGTACAAGGGTGTGTGAATTAAGTGATTTCTTTTGTTAAAAGAATTGTTAAATATCTCTATTCAGATGGAATTATTTGCTACAGACTATTACATTAGTATTATATTACAACATTATAACATAATACATTTAATAACTTTATTCTTTGAAAAATATTCAAAATAGTGGAAATAGCTGATCTACAAGCTCATAATCCGATGCATTGTGAGCTTGTGGATCTGCAATTTCCACAATTCTTTGAATACTTTTGAGAATGTGTGAACCTTTTTCGACATGCCAACGATTAAGACGATTATGCGAAATCATTTCGATTATCTTGTAATTGTGATTAGGTGATTATGTAATAATTGTGACAGGCCTAGCTGTGCCATGGACGCCTGCCTACTCTCATTACAGCGACATGGAGGGAAGCCAAAATGCGGTTGTCCCCTCAGTAATGAGGCCATTACAGTCCTCTCATGTCCTCAGACGTGGTCACAATGGAAGAGACCAGTGGTGGACAGTCTAGGGACGTGCTGGGCCCCTGATTCAGCCCGGGAAAAAGAGTTGGAGAGGCCCTCATTGCACGCTATATAGAGTGAGATCTCTCTCTATAGCGCTGCCATTTCAGATCATGACAAGTGACAAGCCAGTGGGCCAATTACTGTGCATGAGTTATATTTCGTCGTTGTCGGGTGGAAACCTTGTATGTCCAAAACCGTTTGTTTTGTATTTATCATTTTAAAAATGATTTCAACTAGTGAAAACAGCCGATCTACAAGCACACAACGCCTCGCACCGCGAACAAAAGTAGTGTTTTCACTACTTTTGTGCAACGGCCTTGTATGATGAAGCAGGGCTTTGCTTTGCGAAAAAATGTATGAATTTGAAACTTGGAGATACAAGGTTTCTGCCCGACAGTGATGATTTACTTTGTTGGCCGCCCAGCCCCAAAAATGGAACGAAGGCCGACATTTTATTTGTATTTTTTTCCAAATGGCCGGCCTGGACCGGACGGGAATGAACCGGCCGTTCGGGAGTTGTCCCGCTTTTCCCAATGGCCAGCACGTCCCTGGTGGACACTACATTTACTTGAGTGCAGTACTCAAAGGACGACTTCACCACTTTTCAACCTCTCTTCATATAATTGGTCCTCACTAATGTTCATGATAAAATAGCATCATTTTTTAACTAAAAAGACTTAACTAAGAGACCTGGACCAAGTAGAATTTCTTTGTGCTATTTTATTATGAACATTATTGAGGACCTATTATATGAAGATAGGTTGAAAAGTGGCAAAGTCGTTCTTTAAGTACATATTTTGAGTTTTTGCAAGCTCATGACTTTCACTCCGCTACATTTCAAACAGAAATATTGTACTTTTGTCCCCATAGCAACATATAAAACACCAGATAACATAACATTGATAGTTAGTGATTTTATCAGTTGTAAGCATGTGAGTTTGCAGAGATCCAAGAAACTAAAATGTATTTTCAAGAAGGATGCATTCAAATGAGCACCATGAGTACCTGAAGAAAATGGAACAAATATAGGCCTATATATTCATTCCTTTGTTGCAATTGTTGACCCATCATCATCTCTGGCAGCCAAAGAATGTCCCTCTACATCAGGGGTCTTCAACAGGGGGTCCGGGACCCCTAGGGGGTCCTCAGAGTTACTACGGGGGGTCCTCTAAATCTTTGTGTGATAGAAACGTTTTTTTTTTTCTTTTCTTCTTTCTTATATATTAACCACTTGAACCCTGACGTCCATATTCTGAAAACTTCAGCCAAAAATAGCAGATCTACAAGAAAACACAAATTGACATGAATCCAAAATACACTGATGATTTTGCTGTAAAAAAGAAATGGAATCTACGAAAAGGTTGTGGGGGTCCCTGCTTCATCTCTCTCTCAACTAAGGGTTGAAGACAGTAGACCCCTGCTCTACATGATGCGTATTCCAGAAATCTGGCTCAAAATGTCTTGAACTTAAAGGACAACTTTAGTTTTTTACAACAAGGGTTCATATTTTAGATTGTAATTAAAGAATATAAAAGATGAGTGTTAAAGTTTTTTCATTTACTTCTTTCTATTGTTTTAGAGATTCTTATTTCAGTGGTTGGGGGCATGCGTAAAAGTGGCTAAATATGTCATTCTACACAGAATAAGCCCATTCCCAAGATACAACGCAACCTTTCATGGTTTGATGTGACTTATGGGGGCTAGAAGTGTTACTGTAAATTGCAAAGAAACTGCTGGCTTATTGTGTCTAAAAAGACATATTTAGCCACTTGTACGCATGCCCCCATGCGTACGTATGCCCCACATTTTAGCACAACAAACGCGATAAAACAATAGAACGAAGCAAATTAAAACATTTTAACACTCACTTTTTCTTTTCGCTAATTACAATCTAAAATATGTTATACCCTTGTTGTAAAAAACTAAAGTTGTCCTTTAGATCTAGCCAGATGTGGCATTTTTCTGGATAGCCAGGCTCCACAACAGCTGATTTCTATTTGGGGGATCAAGAACAATCAAGCTGGGATTGGCGAAACCCAAACCATGCGTGTTCGTGATGAACCTTTCAAGGCTTCTTCAATCAATTCATTTATTATGGATCCTATACAGCCAACCAGCACTCTTCATTTCTCACACCCACTGAACAAGAGGAGACCATCATTGCCACAGAAACACACGCCTTCTCTGATTGCGGTTTATGGAACGGAAAGTCCAGGATTCCCCTTATACAGTTCTACTCTTTAAACTCATTAATCCTGCTGTCTTTGTGGGATCACTCTTTACAAACATCAGTCATGTGAAGAAGATTTTTAGAAGATTATTTTAATGACATCCCTAATAGAAATCCCTGCCTGGGTTCTAAAAAACTGTCTTTTCATTTACGTCAGGGGTGGGCAAATTTGATGATGGCCACTATATTTCCACCTTCACTCCAGAGGGCCGCATTGCATATTGCAATAAGAAGCAAAAATAGCAGATCTACAAGCTCAAAACGCATCGCAGCTTTTGAATTGGAATCCTGAATTATTATTTGTTATTTTTTAATTGGAATCCTGAAATGTAACATTATGAATTAATTTCAAACGCATTTAGTTATATACTCATGTTAAATTTATGAACTTAAAGGGGAAGACCACCCATTTTCAATATTGAACTATGTCATTAATATACCTTAGAAGAGTTAAAAAAAAGTTCCCCCTCTTCTGTGTTGTCAAAAAGCACTCAAATGTTTTACATTTGAATACTTTTTCCACCACTAGTCATCATGGGGCTTTTAAGCCGTGACATCATTTTGTAGGCAGAGAGAATCTGCCTCCCTCGCTATTTTCAACAGATCCGAGACAACGATAACGACTAAAGTATAATTCTAACACTTTCCTTTCAACAACAAAGAAAAGAAAAATGTGTAAATAGTAAAAATAGTAAAAAGATTCACGGAAACTGGGGGCAGAAATTCTCCTCTGCCTACAAAATGATGTCATACTTAACAGCCCCATAGGTCATCTGTGGCGACCGGGCAGCACACTCAGAACTTTGATACCTGATGGACATACTGTAACTGGGCTGTGATGGACATAAGAGGGACGTGATGGACATACTGTAACTGGGCTGTGATGGACATAAGAGGGACGTGATGGACATACTGTAACTGGGCTGTGATGGACATAAGAGGGACGTGATGGACATACTGTAACTGGGCTGTGATGGACATAAGAGGGACGTGATGGACATAAGAGGGACGTGATGGACATATAAGTGGGACACGAGGGACATAACGTCGTTGTCGGGTGGAAACCTTGTATGTCCAAGACCGTTCGTTTTGTATTTATCATTTTAAAAATGAACTAAACTAGTGAAAACAGACGATCTACAAGCACACAACGCCTCGCACCGCGAGGCGTTGTGTGCTTGTAGATCTGCTGTTTTCACTACTTTTGTGCAACGGCCTTGTATGATGAAGCAGGGCTTTGCTTTGCGAAAAAATTTATACATTTGAAAGATACAAGGTTTCTGCCCGACAGTGACGATTTACTTTGTTGGCCGCCCAGCCCCCAAAATGGAATGAAGACCAACATTTTTTTTTTTTTTTCCTAATGGCCGGCCTCGACCGGCCGGGAATGAACCGGCCGTTCGGGAGTTGTCCCGATTTTCCCCAATGGGCAACACGTCCCTGGTGGTGGACATAAGAGGGACGTGATGGACATAAGTGGGACACGAGGGACATAAGTGTGACTTGATTGATGGACATAAGCTTTGCCCTCAACTTGCCTGTCTCGGCTTTAACGCTTAAGTCCACTTGTCCGCGTGTCCATTAGTGGAATAGAGCTGGGTGGTTTTATTTTTTTTATTTTCGAAACGCAAGACATCGAGCATAATCAGTCTCCCGCTGATACTTTAGCCTAATAATCCATGGCTTTTTAACCACTTAAAGGGGAAGACCACCCATTTTCAATATTGAACTATGTCATTAATATACCTTAGAGGAGTTGTGTGGAAATAGAAAAAAAGTTCCTCCCCTTCTGCGTTGCCTAGAACTGGAGGATTGATTTTGGGGTTTGTATTGAAGTACAACGGTGTGATGTCATCTAAGGTATATTAATGACATTGTTCAATATTGAAAATGGGTGGTCTTCCCCTTTAAGCACTATATATTTCATCATACGACGAATAGCAAAAGCTAGCTGATTTACAAGCTAACGTTAGCTTGTAGATCTGCTATTTTGGAACATGAATAAAATTAAACTAAATTTATTTTTCAAAAATAGTGATACAGGGGTGAAAGTGATTAGATCAATAGACCTTTATAGATTCCATGGGGAGAATTCTGTTGTTATTGAGTTAGAAGGTAAACCTTGGCTAACAGAGAGACCAAGGTGTTGCACCTCATAGTAAAAAATCAAACCTCGGTTCGAAGTGGAGCGGTGAATTTGAGCAGCTGTACCCTATGTGAGTGAGTGAGTGAGTGAGTGTAAACTGTGCCTGTGAGTGAGTGGTGAGTGTGCCTGGCCTGCACAAAACAGCGCCCCTCCTTTAACTAGTGTGTTGTGTGTGGCCACTCAAGGTATTGCCCAGGCTACGGACAGGGCCAGCCAGCCAGCCAGCCAGCCAGCCAGCCACATACCCACGGATATACCTGTTCATTGGGAGCGCTTTCACCGCTCCAATAATAGCTCGGATTTGGATCTGTGTAGTACTGTCTATCAGCTGGTAAAAGGACAGCACTTTGTGTCGCCGACGTTCAGTAGGCTATTCTGTAAACATACATCCAATGTGGCATTCTGTATGACGTTTGGTTTGTTTGTCTGTGTACTTGTTTGTATGTTTTTCGGTGTGTGTGTGTGTGTGTGTGTGTGCGTGCGTGCGTGCGTGCGTGTGTGTGTGTGTGTGTGTGTGCGTGCGTGCGTGCGTGCGTGCGTACGTGCGTGTGTGTGTGTGTGAGCGAGAGAGAGAGAGAGAGAGAGAGAGAGAGAGAGAGAGAGAGAGAGAGAGAGAGAGAGAGAGAGAGAGAGAGATAGGCCAGAGAGAGAAAGACGAGAGAGATGTGTGTCCAGATCTGAGCCTTAATCTGTAGTGTTGACCCACTTTCAACCCCTGTCCTGCCTGCTTCCCGACGGTAACCAAGGATACGACTGCCTCCCATGCCCCGAACGGAACCGTGGGATGGTGACAGAGGGTAATCCACACGCACGCACGCACGCACAAACGCACGCACGCACGCACACACACACACACACACACACACACACACACACACACACACACATACACACATTTCATTTTATTGGTCAACAACAATTGGTCAGTTGAAGGCCAATACGATGTGTTTTCGCTCTCTGTCTCTCCGCGCAGGGACAATTTTATGCAAACTCATGCAAACTAATCTTCTCGTGCGGAAACGCACCTGCTCTTCATTTCTCCTCTCAGACTTTTTTATATGGTTTCCAGCTTCCATGTTTGCATCAAAGCACAATTGCTTTGGAGACTAATCGACGCTGACATGATAATGTTAGTGAACATGCATTATGATAATAGATGGACATAGCAAGTCAAATTTTTTAATGATTTACTGGAACATACAGTCATAGGAAGCAAGAGACGTGTACCACTACTGTCCTTTTGTCTCTTTTTTTGTCTATCACACAACACATGTGTGTATATGCGCATGCGCGCGCACGCGCACTTGCCTAAAATGGTTCTGGTGGTGAGGGTGTAGATCAGATGAAAGTAAAAGTGCATTTCTGAGATCAGACTTTAACTACAATACCGGTAAGACTCCCTAATCGGGAGATAAGCGACCGACAGGTCACAGCGTGATTTTAGGGCAAAATGTGTAGGAGCAGTGTCCAAAAATGTGTTTGAAAGAATCGGCCAGATGGTGGCGCTATATGGGACAGATCCATGTTGATGGCATGAGTGTAGACATACTGTGTAGCGATTTGCGTGATTTTAGGGCAGAATCTGTAGTGTCCAAAAATGTGTTTGAAAAAATTAACCTGATGGTGGCGCTATATGGGACAGATTCATGTTGACGGCTCAGACTCCTGTCTTTATTGATGGTTGAACCCTGGCCTGACCCACCTCCTCTGCACAATCTCACATACACACACACACACACACACTACCATACACGCATACGCACACGCACGCACACGCACACACACACACACACACACACTACCACACACGCACGCACACACACACACACACACACACACACACACACACACACACACACTACCACACACGCACACGCACGCACGCACGCACGCACACACACACACACACACACACACACACACACACACACACACACACACACACACACACACACACACACAGAAATCCACACACACATTTTCGCCCTCCCCTCCCCCTGTGGTGGTTTATCTGCAGAGCCTCCCACCTAATCCTGCTGGCCCAGATATGATGGGGCCGCAGTCTGCTCCGCCCTGCTTCATTGCCATCATCATCATCATCATCGTCATCACCATCATTATCGTCATCGTCAACACCATCATCATCGTCATCACCATCATTATCGTCATCGTCAACACCATCATCATCGTCATCACCATCATTTTTGTCATCGTCAACACCATCATCATCGTCATCACCATCATTATCGTCATCGTCAACACCATCATCAGAATCATTAGCACAATTTTGTTTATATATAATTTATATTTGTATTGGTTTTTTTGACATACAATAAACATACAATAGTACAATACAATACATATACTCACATACATTCACACACATTCACACACCACACACACACACACACACACACACACACACACACACACACACACACACACACACACACACACACACACACACACACATATACCACCTGCACATGCGTTATTGAAAATAATAATAAAAATAATAAAAACATAAATAATGAATTAACATTTGTTTTTCTTCTTATCCATATGTTGTCATTACATTCAGGTAGCTGTCAGTGTCTCCATGGCACCCACATACATCCCCCAAAGTTGTTCAAAATCACTCCTTCTACCTCTAACTATATATGTCAACCTCTCCAGCCCGATGGAATTCATGAGTTCTCGATGCCACATCCTCAATGTTGGGGCTTCCACACTTTTCCAACATAATGCCACAGCTCTTCTGGCTTGAAGAAGACCAAAGTCAAATATTTTAATTTGCTTTGCTGAATGTATAAAGTTCCTTGGGTGAATTCCAAGTATACAGAGCTTGGCACTTAGTAGGATGGTAATTTTAAAGATTCCTGACAGACACTTTATGACTTCATTCCAAAATATTTGCATCTTAGGACACTCCCACATACAGTGAAATAATACCTTTCTCAATTAAGCACTTGGTACAGATATCTGGAATGTTGGCGGACATATGGAGTTTGACAGGAGTTATGTATGTTCTCATTAACCATTTATATTGGAGTAATTTAAACCTTGTATTAATTGTCTGTTTCATCATTATCACAATTCATACGTCTTCATCCTCCATCAAAATCTTCAGTAGTGGAAAGAGTGCTCAAATGTTTTACTTAAGTAAAAGTATCAATACTGCAATGTAGAAATGTACTTGACTTGAGTATGAAAGTATTGGCATCAAAATGTACTTAAAGTGCCAAAAGTAAAAGTACAATAATGTTTGAAAATAGCAGATCTACAAGCTCACAACGCATCGTATCGCAACGTGTTGTGAGCCTGCATGGAGATTGGCTATTTTCAAATAGCGTAGGAAAATAGGGCTAAAGAGGTTAATGTATGTTTTTTAATATTGTAATTTATATCTGTAAAGTAGTAAACTAGTAACTAACGTTTTCAAACAATTGTAGTGGAGTAAAAGTATTTGGATCTGAGATGTAGTGGAGTAGAAGTAAAAGTATTGGAAATTGGAAATACTCAAGTAAAGTACAAATACCTAAAAATGTTACTTATTAAGTACAGTACTTAAGTTAATGTACTTAGTTAATTTACACCACTGAAAATCTTCATCACCACATCATCAACATCATCATCATCATCATCGTCATCATCTTCATCTTCATGATCCTCTGTCTACAATATCTGCGTCGTCATCAAAATCACCAGCCCCCCCCGTCACAAGGGGGGAAAGTGGGACTGAGTTAATAGGGCCCAAGGTGGAGGGGCCTTAATTATTTGATACTTTATCTATGGAAAAATAGCAGATATACAAGCTCTGCAAGCTTGTAGATCTGCTATTTTTGAAAAGTCGTGAAAATGTGTGCAAATCTTTGAATATATGTATTTTTTAAGCGAACATTTGTAACTCCAATATTTGCTTCTGGGGGGTCCCTGGAACTAAATATTTTGAGATGGGGGTCTGCGGCCAAATACATATCATTTTGGGGGTCCTTCACATGAAAAAGTGTGAGCACCACTGACCTAGAAACCATAGGTTTTTTTCAAAAAACCTTTAGAAGGATTTGAAATATTCAAGGACTAGCACAAATGTTCACGATCTTTCAAAAATAGCAGATCTACAAGCTCGCTGTGAGCTTGTATATCTGCTATTTTTCAATAGCTAAAGTACCCAGGGCCCAGAATTTGGTGCGACACCCCTGCCTAGTGCCTACCCCATCTCCTGGTGCTCTCACCCTCCCCCGGCTCCACCCCTGGGGGATGCCAGAGTCACGTGAGCCGCCCCGCCTCCCCCCGCCTCGCGCTGCACCTGACCCACTGAATCCTGCCTGACGGCTGCTGAATGTGGGCTAAAAGCATCAGAGCTGCGCCCAGTGACTCCCGAGTCCCTTTCACGTTGTGGAGGAGAAAATGCACAGGCGTGAAAATGGGGCTAGGCCGCTTTCGTTGCTTTTTTCCCCCCTTCAGCCAGCTACACGCGGCTTGTTGTGAGTTCCAAAACGGGCCGGTCGCTCTGGGCTTAACCAGCCATGGTTTTCCACAATAGAAAAGCAGCTTGTCCGGCCGCCTGGCAAAGTGGATTTTAGTGCAGTCGCAGCCAAGACTTAACCAGTGCTAGCCAGGCACAGAGTGCCATGCTGCGAGCCTGCAAGCTTGTAGATCTGCTATTTTTGAAAAGTCGTGAAAATGTTTGCAAATCTTTGAATATATGTATTTTTAAGCGAACATTTGTAACTAATATTTTGCTTCTGGGGGGTCCCTGGAACTAAATGTTTTGAGATGGAGGTCCGTGGCCAAATACATATCATTTTGGGGGTCCTTGACATGAAGAAGTTTGAGCACCACTGAAATAGAAACATAGGTTTTTCAAAAAATCTTAGAAGGATTTGAAATATTCAAAGACAAATTTTCATGATTTTTCAAAAATAGCAGATCTACAAGCTCAGAGCGTGGCACTCGGTGCCACGCTATGATCTTGTATATCTGCTATTTTTCAATAGCTAAAGCACAAAATGTGAGTGAATCCTTGTACCCAGAGCCCAGAATTTGGTGCGACTCCTGAATACACACCTAACCCCTTCCTTCCCTTCCACTTTGGCATTCTGCACCCCTCACTCCACTCTGCTTATCTTTCCTGCACTCTCTCCGCTCCATAGGGCCCTCAAGGGGTTCGTCGCACCCGGGCACTGCTGCGGACTCCCTACGACGCTTCCCCACAATGCATATGGAAATCAGAATACCATAGCAGCCATGTCTCGCACTCACTCCATCATTGTCTCCACCAGCCGAAGGCACAGGGGAGAGTATGTTTTCCCCTCCGTCCGTCCGTCCGTCCGTCCGTCCGTCCGTCCGTCCGTCCGTCCGTGTGTGTGTGTGTGTGTGTGTGTGTGTGTACATGCGTGCGTGCGTGCGTGCGTACGTCCTCGCAGTTTGTTACCACCTAATCTCAGTCGTCAAAGTTTGTAGGATTGATCCGTTTTTGAACAAAATGACTTAAATCATGAACACAGCTTGCGATTACAGAGAAATTCTGCACGCATTCCCACTAGGTCGAGGAACAAATGCCACTCCTTTCACATTGGCCTGTTATAGCGCCACCAGCAGGTTGACTTTTGCCGAACAAACTTTTGCAACGAAATGCCTCAAATCATGCATGCAGCATCACATTGTCGTTAAAGGCCAAAGAAGACATGGCAACTGATGGAATTGTAAAATCATATTCCATATGTATAAACAGTTTTCCCCAACCATAATAAAGTACTCCACACAATGAATGAGACCACACCGGAGAATATGCGTTTTTGTGAAGTTTAGTCAGAGTTCAAAGTACTGTACAAGTACAGTAGAGCAAAATCACCCATCGTAGCTCTCTGAGTGACAAGCATAATGATTCACAGATATATGGAGTTTACAGAATACATTAGTCACATTCTGATTGGACAATTAAACATAACATGGATGGGATGTTGTGGTGACTGAGTCTCGTGGACTCAGAAGTCAAGGATGTAGAATGTTTTGGCTTTCCATTATCCAGTGTCCTGGACACTTTGACATTTCGCTGGTCAATCTTTCTGTCCCTGGAGTGGGGCAGATTCTCGTCTCGTGCATTAGTTATCAGATCAAAACATCATGGCATTGACTTTTAACACTGAGAATGATATCTATACCATGTTAAACAACAATAACATATTTTACTATCAATTCCCTCCTGAGATAGCATTTGAAGTGTTAAATGTCAAGGCAGCATAAACAACAAGGGAAGAAAACATGGGTTAAACTTTTTTTTAAGGTATTTGAAACAGAACATAATAATTGAACAATTTAAGTCAAAACATTTCGATAGCTTTAAGTTTTTTAAAGAGGAGAGTCAAAAGAACTGTATATTTCCAAAGTTATTTAAGTCTTTTAAAGGTATTTAAATCAGAATACAACCAAAGGTGAAAATATTTTGATAATGAAAGATAAAGGACTGTATAATTTGGAATCATTGGGGGGAGTGCGTCAAAGGGCAGTCTGAGATTAAACCAAGGATATTTTCTCTTATAATTTGGGGCCTGTAACGTTTAGTTAACATGAGTTAGAATATTTTTATGAGAGAGAGGAGAAAATCACACGTTCCTTAAAATATATTGATAGGAAAAGGAAACCTTTGATCCATCAATAACAAACATTGTCCTGTCGCACCATGACAAACTTTATCACTAAATTTAGAATCTTTCCAAAGTTTCTTCACAGCCTCACCTGGGTTGATGGTGGGGTGCACTACAGAGAGTGCATTTAATGAAAGAGAATATATATATATATATATATTTTTTGTTTTTAATTTGTTTGGTGAAGTCGCTTCACCTGAGATTGACGAATGTAGAATTTTGAAAATTTGATTAGTGTGGTGGAGCGTCATGGTCCATTCCTTGCTTGACCTATGACCTTCGCGATATGTCCCAGCCAGGGTGGACCTTTTTTGACTCCACAACAGTAAGGTATAGGACCTCTGTCCTCATCATTTCAGTAAGGTTTTATACACTTAATATGACAGTATTTAACATTTCCAGGACGAGGCTATGAGATCTTATCAAAAGAAGAGAGTTGCATTTTGGGACAAGACAACTGTAAATATTAACAAAAATGATATAGGAACTCAGGTGACTTGAATCCTCGTACTCACGAAAAATGATCCTTCCTCACAGATCATGGGAAGAGATATGGACCGTCTATCAAATAGATAAGTCTGAAAAATAGAATAAACATCAGAATTACATGGAAGTTAAGACCATTGTGTGTATTTAGGTATAGACATGTTTGATTTGTTTTAGATATACATCACCACGGGACACCATTTGTGTCAAATTGTATTAAGTTTGTTCTGTTAGGGGTAAACAGATTTAAACATGGTTAAGCAAAAATGAAATATATATATATTCTGAAATAAAATGAGATGAAAACAAAATGAAATATGTAAATATGAAATCAGAAAATGAAATATGAATTCAGAAAATAAAATATGAATTCAGAAAATGAAATATGAATTCAGAAAATGAAATTCTCCAAACACATTCCCTCCCGTTTGCCACAGCCAAAAATATTGGGTGTGACAAAAATTGTTTTGTTTGGAGGATAATTTGTTAAAATATGGTTAAATGAGAAACAGATGGTACCGAGGTACAGTAGGGTACCGAGGTACAGTAAAGGACAATGACTCTGCTCACTGTCAGAGTTAGAGTGAGCTTCCAGGCCTGTGAGGGGGGAAGTGTATCATAACAAGATAAGGTTTTCCCAAAACAATAGTTAGCGAGGCCTGCTGAAAGGCTCTCTACTGAAAGTGTCCCAGAGAGAGAGACTTTAAAGAAGTAAAATAATAATAATAAAAATACATAACATAATCATAATGTCATTTTTTTTTCTCCATAATGTGTAATCCCGTATAAGCCCAGTAGGGTTGTAATAATTGTGGAATTTGACTGAAAAGGTTTGAATGAGCCCAGCCATCTAAATTGTTTTTGGAACCGTCTCAGCCTGCTTTTACTCAAGTAAAGAGGATAAAGTATTACCAAAAATAAACCAACATGAGAAATTAAAGGTTGAGTAAAGCCACTTAAGTCCTTCGGACCTCCCATAAGGCGCAGTCCCGGGCAGACCCCTTTCCACCTGAGGTCTGCACCCAGGCAACCCTGGACAGAGAGTTCAAGTTCTCCTGCTTCCCGGTGTCTTCTTTTCAAAGCCCACCGATCACAGGAGACACAGCTCGCCTACTGACGCATTCGCTTTTGGCTTACTGTGGCTAGACTCTACATTAAGCCCCACACGACGGCTCCATAGAGTCTTACTGTCATCTGTGATGGGACCGACCGGTGACCGAGTCGTTAGCGACCCCTGACCCCGTAGTGATGATTGGTCACCCAGGGAGGAAGCCGACGGTCTGATCCCGACCCCACTTGGCTATGGGAATCGAAACTTTAACCGTTTTCACCAGTCTTGCCTGTTCACAGAGGTCGTCCCAAAAACCGCACCCTCTGCTAGGTGTGGACTGTCATCCACGTACCACGTGTTGCCTGACACACTGCCTCACAGGGTCTCACGATGTGCGACAATCACGCCGACTAGACGGTACCACGGCAGGGTGTGAACTCACCCTTCACTAGACACGGGGGCCTTCAGTCACTCCCCAGCACTATAGAAAGTATTTATCGTGCCCTCGGAACCTTGCGATTCCGCCGCCGCCTGTTAGCCCCTAGGTTCGGGGTGCCCAATCCCCTCCCTAAGGGCTAGGCCTCTTCCATCCTTAACCCATACTGCAGTTTGTGTTAAGAATGGTAAAAGTAAATGTTTTTGGTTCATGTCCATAAGATGTGGTTTAAAAGAACAGGATTACTAAATAATAAATCTCACACACACAGACCCTCTGACCTTGAAGGCCTGTCTTCTAGCTATCAGTTGTTTTAGAAAGGAATGAAAGCAAGTCAGTTGTTTACACGTTCTCAAGAGGAACGGTTTTCACGACAAAACAGTAGGACAGGAGAAAATGGGTTATAATAAAATAAACAGTCATGAAATTAAACTGGCTAAAATAAAATTGAAATAAAACCGTCAGTCCGTCAAGTTGAGTGTCAGTCAAGTTGGTTAGCGAGTTAGTGGAGTTCCTTCCACGATACCTGTCTATCCAGGTCGAGTCCGTCCTGTCCCCTAAAATGAAATAAATAAAGTAAAAATAATCCCTACCACATTGGTGAAAAAGAATTAATACATTAGGGAGAAAAAAAATTATTAAGACGTTAGGGGCATCATATATAAACATTCAAATAAACCCAAGCGTTGGTTGTTATCAGTACGAGTGTAGTCATACCAAGAGTGAATGAGATCCCTTTTTAGAGAGAGAGAGAGAGAGAGTCATATGTGTAAATAATTCCTAGTTTTGCAAACCAGGCAAGTGAGTTAGAACACAAACAGAGGGAGAAAAACCCAAGACAGATTCAAATAAGACAGATTCAAATATAACCCCAGCACATTGTTATCAAGCCCTGTATTAGAATGTAAACAGTAGATTATACAGAACAAGAGCGAATGAAACCCATTTTTGAGAGAGAAAGAGAGAGCAAGGTCACACAGAAACTGAAACGGCTCGTGGCCTCTCAAGGTAAAAATAAGAAAAAATTAAAAATAAAAAAAACAATTCCAGCAATCCCCTCATAGTTTTTTTCAAAATAAAACAATAAAATAACACATAGGCCGTGCCAGCCTATAAGCAGCGTAAGCAGCTCACGCGAGCAGCAGGCATTGAGCAAGCAAGCAGCATAAGCACCGCTCACTTTATACTTGGTTTGATTTTCCTGCTTTCATAATAGACAAACCGAAATGTAACCACGGGAGGAAAATGGGATTAGAGAGGATTAGACAGACAATATATATCATACATTTAACACTAATAAAAGGGTTTGTCAGTCAGAACTTGATTTCTTTTTTTTTTCCAGAAGTCGTACTTAGTCAAAAGTAAACAAAATATAGTACCATTATCTCGGGGTGTCCCCAGGGTCAAAAGAGTGTTTGTTCTTTTCGGGACATTGTAATCCATGAAAGTCACGTAGCAGATCGACAAGCTCACAACGCGTCCCATCGCGTTGTGAGTGGAAGGCAGTGCCAGCCAGGTTCGGCTGGGGGGGGCCTTGTCAAGCCCGTCAGCATCTGAAAACACTGTTTGCGTTCTCGGTTCCTTCCTAATGAGGTTTGCGTGGTATCCAGCAACACATCCAGTGGCAATAATGTCAGCTTCGCACATATCCATTGAAATGTTCCAGGAAAGGTTTTAGGTATTGCTGGTAAATGGGAGTTCCCGATGATCTTCCAGAGTGATGTGAGGTCCGGGTTAAAAAAAAGGTTCTAGGTTTAGATTGTAACATCTCATCCGTGTGTGTCCAGGATTTACACGATAAAAACACTGCTTCTCGGAGCAGGGGGCTTTTTTAGCTTGAATGGTCATGTTTCTTAAAAATGTTCTTGGGAGCGCTGAGATAAAAAGCTCCTGTATTCAACATCTCAGAGTCGCCTGAGACGGAAATAAAATAAATAAATAAAATAAGATAAGACTGAGACGAAAACGAAGACGTGTAAGCGTAAAGCATGAAGATTTCCGTCAGAACGTTCTGTTCTGGAACATAAAGGAAATCTACCAATTAAAATAACCACGCTATTTCTTATGTGATTAAGTAGCTGGAAACAGCTATTATTGATAAAATAACCACGCGATTTGTTATGTGGTTAAGTGGCTGGGTTATGCACTGGCCAAGAGATTCTCCCTTCAGAACAATTGCTTTTGTTCTGGGTACACTAAACAAAATCGTGTAAAGATTTCCTTCAGGACAGAAATAACTTTCGTCCTGGCAACACTAAACTGGAGTCTCGTGCTAAATAACACCAACTAATAATATGGACAAGCATGAATCTGTGACCAACAGTCTGCTATGTCCTCAGAACAGGAAACCGCAGTCCCTATTCTGTTACTCAAACGTGCAACGAAAAGCGATAAAACAATAGACTACAAAACATTAAACAATAAAAACGCAGCTTGGGCTAAAGATAGCTAGTCTCTAACTTAGCAGGTACAAACGTCTGAACCCCGGATTGTGGTGAATTAGGACTTAGCGTGTGAGAATGGAGCCCGCCTCTCAAGTCTCTTGTGCGGAGAGATGAGGGGAGAGAGACCGTCCGTGAACGGCTCCTGGTGTGGAACGTTGTGCCAGAGCCAAACCTGGCCGCCTCCATTTCGGCTTTCTTCAGACCGTTGTGAGGTTTTATCGATATGTTGATGTGGGAGAGAGTCATCATATCCGAATTCCTTTCTCCATATGGGCAAAAATGGTGCAATTGTGGGGCACCTAGAAACAACCTGTTTCATTTCCTCATTGTCTATCTTAGCCATTAAAGCTGTTATCAGTTCATTCCCCAAGCTTTGAAGAGACGCTTCAATTCAAAGGTGTTGTTCCGTTTGTAAAAAGGTTGTTTAGATTTCGGCAGGTGTTTTCTGCCTTCCTGTGCCGCGCTCAGGAGGAAAAAACGTGGAGGGAGTCCTTTCAGTGTTACTCCGTGGGAGTCAGGGGAAACGTCTGATAATATCCTCGGCTGGTTGTTACTAGCAGAGATGAACGAAGTGGGATTCCAAAACAAACCGTCCAGCTGTATCGAATCCATAAACGTCAAATCAGTAGAAATCCGTAACTGGTTCTAGCAGCGGAGAAGACAAAAATGAGTCCAACAATCGTTGAGTCCCCAATATCTCCTCGGAGCTAATCCGGCTCTCGAATGGGCCATTGATGGAATTGTAAAATCATATTCCATATGTATAAACAGTTTTCCCCAACCATAATAAAGTACTCCACACAATGAATGAGACCACACCGGAGAATATGCGTTTTTGTGAAGTTTAGTCAGAGTTCAAAGTACTGTACAAGTACAGTAGAGCAAAATCACCCATCGTAGCTCTCTGAGTGACAAGCATAATGATTCACAGATATATGGAGTTTACAGAATACATTAGTCACATTCTGATTGGACAATTAAACATAACATGGATGGGATGTTGTTGTGACTGAGTCTCGTGGACTCAGAAGTCAAGGATGTAGAATGTTTTGGCTTTCCATTATCCAGTGTCCTGGACACTTTGACATTTCGCTGGTCAATCTTTCTGTCCCTGGAGTGGGGCAGATTCTCGTCTCGTGCATTAGTTATCAGATCAAAACATCATGGCATTGACTTTTAACACTGAGAATGATATCTATACCATGTTAAACAACAATAACATATTTTACTATCAGCAACCTTTTCACATTTAGCGCCACCAGGAGGGCACAATAATTACAGTAATACCTGACCTGGTGGATAAGAGCACTGCTTCTAGTTCATTTTTATTTTGTTTATCACAATCTCATCTTGTGTGGTCCTTGCTAGTGAACAGACAGATAAGAGTTTATCATTGTACAAGGAAAGCAAAGGAATGAAGGCTATTTTCACAATTTCTGCCTCTAATATTTGACAATTTGGCCAATATTTAACTTGTCATTTTAGAGGTATTAAAAAGTCCTTCAATTCTCTTATACACTTAAACCTTATGCTGGTTTGTTTACTGTTGAGTGAGAAAACAATGTTGCACGTTAAGTTAATCATCTGGGGACCCCTCAAAATGATTTGGGGGGTCCCGACCCATAGGTTGAGAACCACTGCAGTATATACTGTAGTATTGCTTGTAGGAGAATGGTAAGGCAGATGTATATGTGGGAGAGAATGCATGCATAAATCAGTGTCACCATTGACGGTGCTAATGCATGCATGGGTGCATAATTTACATCGTGTTAGAGTACAGTATCAAACATTCATCTTTTCCTCTTCCCTTTGAATTCATATTCAAACGTTCGGATAGGCGGTTGTCCAGAACCGCCAATCTGACCAATATGTCTATATATGGGAATGATATATGGGCATATAATGATGACATCAGGGATCTCCTTGTATGGGCATAAAAGGGACAAGGTCTGACAGATACAGAGAGCTTCATGTGGGTATAAAAGAGACACAGGCAGACTCTCCATATATGGGCACAAAGGGGACACAAAGAGACGGGTACAACGTGTACTCTGACAAGCCCCCGTCACTATGACGCAGACATATCAGTGGGATCGGTGGTGCAACTTAAGTGTGAGGGGCGCGAAGCGTTGTAGTATTAAAAGATGGCACAATTCCATTTACTCACTCTGCACCCCATTGTCATCTTATAGTCATCCTATATAATATACTGTATATAGTCATATACAGTGGTGTAATGGTGATTTTCTTTTCGGCGGTACAGTATTTAAATTTTAAGTTCTAGCACGCACGCGCACCGTACCACAATGTTACGGTGCAGTACCTGCGCGAGCGCGTGAAACATTACTGGCCACACGTCGTGGTACCCCGTGCTACGACCAAAAGTCTCATCTTTTCGACACCCGACTCTAACCCTCACCCTAACCTTAACCTCCGTGGAGTGAGTCGCTAACCCTCCGGTCGAAATGATGGGCGTTCGCAAAAGCGAGATTTCCCCCAAAACACCACTGGTCCTATAGTCATGCTAGCGGGTCATTGCTAATACATATGTTGTGATTGTTTCTTCATTTCGTCAGCCATTACATTAGCTCCCGTTTGGCTGCTGTGATTCCACAGTGCCTTGTTCCAGTCATTCAGTCACAGTTAATCACTTTCAAACCTGAAACGCCCTCTGTTCTGCTTCTACTGACACACGCACGTCTCACGCACGCACGCACGCACGCACACACACTCACACTCACACACAATAATTTAAGTGAAAAAAAAAAGAAAAGTTAGTTGAAGAGTGAAGAAAAAAAGGAGAGGAGGAAAGAAAGGCCACCAGAGAGGAAGGAGAGATGAGAAGGAAAGGAAGT
The DNA here is from genome assembly GCF_963921795.1 of Nannobrachium achirus. Lineage (NCBI taxonomy): Eukaryota > Metazoa > Chordata > Actinopteri > Myctophiformes > Myctophidae > Nannobrachium > Nannobrachium achirus. The sequence goes on along the minus strand of NC_137831.1, from coordinate 42,334,428 downwards.
CAACGAGAGGAACAGATGCGATGCAGAGAATAAAATATATACGGAACATCAACAAAAAAGAAGAGGATGCCGGTGATGATGATGATGATTATGATGGGAAAAGAACTCCTGAGAAATGTTAACGTATAGAGACGGGTAGCTGGGAATGAGATGTTTATGAGTGTTTCCTGCAGGCAGGGGTGTCACAAGGCGGGGGTGGGGGAAGTGGGACTGAGTTACTAGGGCCCAAGGTGGAGGGGCCTTCATTATTTTATACTTTAGCTATACTTTAGCTATACAAGCTCACGGCACAGAGTGCCGCGCTGCAAGCTTGTAGATCTGCTATTTTTGTCGTGAAAATGTGTGCAAATCTTTGAATATGTCTTTTTTAAGCGAACATTTGTAACTCAAATTTTGCCTCTAGGACTGGGGGGTCCCTGGAACTAAATATTTTGAGATGGGGGTCCGTGGCCAAATACATGTCATTTTGGGGGTCATTCACATGAATAAGTTTGAGCACCACTGACATAGAAACATAGGTTCTTCAAAAAACCTTAGAAGTTTCCGCATCAAAGGCTTGCACACATTTTCACGATTTTTCAAAAATAGCAGATCTACAAGCTCACAAGCGCGGCACTCGGCGCCGCGCTATGAGCTTGTAGATCTGCTATTTTTCAACAGTTAAAGCACAAGATGTGAGTGAATCCTTGTACCCAGGGCCCAGAATTTGGTGCGATCGACACCCCTGCCTGGAGAGAGAGAATGCCTCCTCTTCTCCTGGCACTAAATCATGTCACTTGGCTACATCCTGTCTGTTCTCAACTTCTCACCGGCCGCGAGGCACTACTACGCCTTATTGGGAACAGATGTTTGGAGAGATGAATGAGAGAAAGGGAGACAGAGAGAGAGCAAGGGGGATAGAGAGAAAGAAAGAGTCAGTGTGTAAGACAGGATGCAGGGACGTGCTGGCCATTGGGAAAAGCGGGACAAGTCCCAAACGGCCGGTCCATTACATTATTAAATAAAATGGCCGGCTCTCAAAGTAAATATAACACATGCAACTGGCCCACTGGCTTGTCTCTCATGATCTGAAATGGCCAATCTTTGAGTAACAGCAGTGCTATGGAGAGAGATCTCTCTCTATAGCGCTGAGTAGCAGCAGTGCTATGGAGAGAGATCTCTCTCTATAGCGCTGAGTAGCAGCAGCCGTTCATCGGTTAGTATTTGGGGCCTCGCGGCAGGCACGCCCAGAAGGCGAAAGAATCTAACGCGTGGCCGATGTTCGCGCACAATGAGGGCCTCTCCAAGTCCTTTTCTCGGGTTGAATCAGGGGCCCAGCACGTCCCAGACTGGATGGATTGAGGAGGGGCTGGAAAAAGAGGACAGACAGCATTTAATGAGAGAGCAATAGCAGACAGACAGACAGACAGACAGACAGACAGACAGACAGACAGACAGACAGACAGACAGACAGAAACACATTGCCGAGAGACTACAACCAAACCAGTAACAAACCACAGTTTGTTGTTCAATCCACAGGAAAAGAGAACGACTAGGCCCGATATCCTGCCAGAGCTACTGGTCTTTAACGGCTGTGTTTGCTTTTGAGTGTGTGGGTGTGTTTGGCCACCATAAACTACAATTATTGTCCAGAATTTTGATGTGGGTCGCACGGTGGAGTGGGGAAGTGTTTGTGGTTGGAGAGACACATCATGTAACTAAAAGATCACAGACCCAGGCAGTCCCTAGCCATGGCCAAATGTGTGTCCATCCAACAGCCTTATGCGATTATACGATATAGCCTACATCAAATCACTGGGTTTCTAACTAGTGACTATCAGCATAGGTTGACCAATTCATTTCTCACAGTATTTCCCAAAGCACGTTGAAATGCACACCATCCAGATTCACTGATTTTATTCTCTTAAAATCTTGCAGCACAGAGGCACAGATTGCAGCATAACGATCCTTTGTTTTGTGTGTATCAGGTGCTTTGCTTTGAGCAAGTCCTGCACAGTGTTGATGTTGTCGACTAAAACTATGACGAAAAATGTTTGTCGACCACGTTTTTTTCACTGACGAAAACGAAATAAAAACTAAACTATGATGACTAAAACTAAAACTAAATATATTGACAATTTCGTCAACAAAATAAAAACTAGACTAAAACGTTAGGGAGGTACTAGTGGAGAAGACAGTCATTTTATGTCCGGTTGCTCTCAGGTGTTGCGCGCTGAAAATAGCTGATCTACAAGCTGCGACGCATGTGAGCTCATAGATCGGCTATTTTCAGCATGCAACCAAGTGTAAAATCAGTCATTACGATGCCAAAATACATCTTGTGATATTTAGTCGACTACAATTAGACTAAAACTAAAACTGTTCGGGTGACTAAATTATGACTAAAAAAACTAAAAGACATTTGATTCAAAAGACTATGACTAAAACTAAATCAAAATGTGCTGTCAAAAACAACACTGGTCCTGCACAACCCACAGCGGTCTAATCCACACCGAGGATCCCACAGAGTAGATCAACTCCCTCTTAATCCACTCAGCACCAACATCTCTGACATGAAGGAGTGGACACCTGGGAGATAATCTCATATTCACCATGGATTCTCATGGATAAGGATCAATGGAGTACATTTTCGTTTCTGCAACAGTTACTGCATCGGGGAGGAAATAGGGCATGACCTCCTGCTTGATCCCCGGTCACTGTTAATAACCTTTAACCCCTAGCAGGATGAAGTTGGACCATAGAGTGGATGCTTAACAGTTCCCTTTCCCTCTAAATATAATATAGTGTATGAGATTATAGTCCCTAGGGATTATAATCTGCATTTGATCAATGAAGCGTTAGTGTATGCAGGACATGGGAGTCGCCCTGCCCAGATGTAGTCAGATGTCAGTCAGCTCTGTTCTCATTCCTCATTCTCATATCTGCTGGTCATTACGTCACATGACTGCAGTACTCCAATCAAAGCTCTCAATCAGTAGGGAAGGCTCCTTTAAATACGGCTTGCTTTCTCTACCTATGCTTGGTTCCGAAGCTTCGGAAATCATTCGCTGAAAGCTGCCTCCTCCACCCCAGCCTTGGAGCGACCTGCACTATCAGTCTGGCTAAAAATAATTGTGATTGTCTGATTAAATTACATGTCAATGTAACTTAGCTTTTGTTCTGCTATTGTATCCCTAAGGGGGATATAGACCATATTCACACCGCGGCCGTCTTGGATCACATGACTTCCTGGGATGGCAGCCTGCATTACAAACCATTGTGAACAATGGAGCGATGGTCCCAAAATGTGAGTTCTGTTGAACCAATTTCTTTTGACCAAATTGACCAAATGGGCAGATGACAACATCAACATCCCCAAAATGATTAAATAGAAGGGCCTACAGTAACAGGATTGATTACATCCATGGTAATGATATTCAAAGTAAGTTAGGTTGCAACCTTACTGTGTACAAATACTTGCTATCTGTGCAGTGCTTGCTCCGCCATCATATTAACTATTAGATTGTGCTTGATTAATATATGATGGCAGGCAGAGCAAGCACTAGTCTGCACAGATACTGTAGCAAGTCTTTGTACAGAGTAACACTGCAACCTAACTGCCATGATTTGTGGATGTACCCTTCTATTTAATCCTTTTGGGGATGTTGATATCTGCCCATTTGTCGATTTGGTCAAAAGAAATTGGTTGAACAGAACTCATATTTTGGGACCATCGCTCCATTGTTCACAATGGTTTGTAATGCAGGCTGCCATCCCTTAGCATGTTCAAAAAGCATGCACAAAATTCAAATTCAAGGAACATCTCCAAACGCAGAGCCCATTAATGCCTAGATTAACTGTATTCCATTTATGCAATAAATGGTTAAATCTACTTAGACTGGAGTGTTCCTGACAATGTTTTATGTCTGCACCAGTGTTGCCAGATGTACTATAATTATCGTATTTTGTACGATAATTTGACCCTCTGTACGATGTACGATCAATAATTCCAAAAATGCCCAAATGTACGATCATTTTGGCATATCACCAAAAAGAGCGTGAATTCACTATTTTCCCTGGCTGCTGATCTGGTTTGGCTTCTCAAAATAAGCCAGGAAATCAGTCAATCTGACCCTAGATCTGTACTTGGAGGCATTAAAAACACCGGTTGCATCTTTCCAGACCAGTTCCAGGCTTTTATTTGTGTAAGCTCCAGGAAGTTGCCTGCCTCCACACAGCATATCTGATGCGTTTTTGACACAAGTCTCAAACAAGGTTGTTTCTTACACTAAAGACGATTTTCTTTTTTGAAATTACGTTTTACGCGAGTGATTTCTCTTTTTTGGCTGTGTACGATAGCTTCATGTCAAATACGATAATTTTGAGCCTCCGGTACGATAATTCAACATTTCCCATCTGGCAACACTGGTCTGCAAACATATAGACAGACATTGAGAAGGCTGCACATGGTATGTCACATGGCTGCAGATAGATAGAGCTAACACACAGCACGCACCTTAACAGAGAAACTGACATGCACTGTGTCATACACTATCACACTACAGCTAAATGGCTGTGTTAAAGAAAAATCATACCATAGCAAGGCTAAAGCATAGAATTGATCTGACACGCACTCACTGGCACAAATGGATTATTTTGCTGCAGGCGCAAATTGCTTCAAATCAATTAAATACTGAAAATCAATATAGGCTACATTCATGCTACACACATACACAATACACATGCCTACATGTACAGTAGACTGACAGGAAGTGGGGGGAGAGATGGGGAGCGACACGCGGCAAAGGTTGTCCGGATCGGGAATCGTACCGGCCTATTATATCGTCGTTGTCGGGTGGAAACCTTGTATGTCCAAGACCGTTCGTTTTGTATTCATCATTTTAAAAATGAACAAAACTAGTTAAAATAGCAGATCTACATGCACACAACGCCTTGCGGTGCGAGGCGTTGTGTGCTTGTAGATCGGCTGTTTTCACTACTTTTGTGAGACAGCCTTGTGTGATGAAGCAGGGCTTTACTTGGTGAAAAAACGTACAAACTTGAAACTTACAAGGTTTCTTGTAAGTTTCTACCCGACAGTGACGATATATTGACATGTAGGCTATGTACACCAATCATGACGAAGGACAGCAGTTTGCAGTCGCTTAATCACACTGTTGTGACGAAAAAAGAGTTGAGCCAGAAGGCAAAGCTCTCTGTCTACCGAGCAATCTTCGTTCCTACTCTCACCTATGGTCATGAAATGTGGGTCATGAGTCATGACCGAAAGCATAAGGTCACGGGTACAAGTGTCCGAAATGAGTTTTCTCAGTCGGGTGGCTGCTATCTCCCTTAGAGATAGGGTGAGAAGTTCAGTCACCCGAGAGAGTCTTGAGAACCGCTGCTCCTACACTTGGAAAGGAGTCAGCTTAGGTGGTTCAGGTATCTAGTACGGATGCCCCCCGAGCGCCTTCCTAAGAAGGTCCTAAATGCACCGTCACGTCCCACTGGGAGGAGACCCCGGGGAAGACCAAAGACCAGATGGACCAGATCTCCACACTGGCCGAGGAACGCCTCGGGATCCCCCCGGAGGAAGTGGATAATGTTGCTCAGGAGAGGGAACACTGGAAATCTCTGTTGGAACTGTCAAATCATTCAAGGGGAGGGGGGGATCAAACTCTGATGTGTTCTGATCAGAGATAGCCTAAACAGTCCCAAACCACATGTTTTAACCCATTAAGACCTGGGCCGATTCGACCGATACCTTCGAAATAAGTAGTTCTCACACTGTTTTCATGTCAAAGACCCCCACTTTGAAATACTATATTGATATCAGACCAGGGGCGTCAATTGGGTATGGCAGGGGTAATGCAGCTGCCATACCCTGGGTCCAGGGGGGGAAATAAAAGTTACTTTTAAATATAAATCCAAGCATTCTCTATGTCTATCTGTGCTGGTTATTTTTATTACAGTAAAATAACTACAAATGCAAAATTTAACAAAATGGTCACTTTAACAAGGTATTATAATTATATTCTCCACACTTTTATTCTCCCCATCTTGACAAGATGGTATATTCCCAGGTTTCATAGGTCAGCTGTACAGGTGCAATGCATTATTGTTAATTGTGGCACGTTTATGCCAAGTTTAGCTGCACTTGAACAACCGTTCCAGGCTGCCATATCCAGCCCAAGAAACCGTAGAAACGGGGGAAAAGAATATCATGCCTGTTGCTAACGTATGGCAACATGACTGGTGTCTTGCACTGGCGCGAAGGCGCGGGTGAAAGACACCAGTCATGTTGCCATACCTTAGCTTTTTCTGAACTGACGCCACTGTATCAGACATAAGAATATTATTGTATTATTTTGTATGTAATGTAATGTAAACACTCATGTTTTACAGTGTTGGCAGAGCCCCCAACGTGAAAATGCCAAGAGAGGCCATGGCCTCCAACCAGCAACCATGACCCAATACATGTGTGTCCGTGAACTCGGTGCACTCCTTGAAATGTCAAGTGTAGACGTTGTACTGTAAATGTCTTACTATATCTTCCTTTAAAACGTTATACACATGCATAGTCTCTGTCCTCTGACCCTGGCATTCTACCTTACTATAGACCAGGGCTACTCAACTCAAGATGGCTCAGGGGCCACTCAGCAAAATACCAAAAGTCCAAGGGCTGCAAGCTAAAAGTTAGTCCTATTTTGGACATTTATTCAATGATTTTGTAACACACCACATGAGTAGTCTAAAAATGAAGGAAACACACAGAAAACTGACACATTTACATCTCTAAGGACAAAGCCTCATTGAACAAAAAGATTGTCATGGAACGATTAATGACGAAATTATGACGTTTCTTCTTTTGGAACAAACAAAATAGCCAAAAAGTCTTGTATGAAACAAGCCAAAAAATAGTTTCCTATAGTGGTTTTGGAGAGAAACTGAAGAATGACATCAGAAATTATTTGTCCACACTGAAAGTAGACAAAATATATTTTTATTGATATGACCGTGACGGGCCACATAGACATGCTGCAGGGGCCGCATGCGGCCCACGGGCTGCAGGTTGAAAAGCGCTGCTACTGTATAGACGTTGTCAGTGGGATTGTGTGGCTAGGGAACAGCTTGTGTCCAGGGTTATTTCCTGTCATCTACCAATATCCAGAAACACTGCAACAGGAAATAAACTTGGACCCATTTAGAATGTTTATGCTGTCAAAAGGTCCCGTTGTCACTGCTTGAGATGTACTGAGATAAATGTCAAATGCAATGCAAATGGATTGCATTGCGGTAATCGCATGGCACTTTCTGGGGAGCAATATTTGCATTGCATTGAACAGGCACCATTTTGTCAACACTGATGCTGTTTTAGTGTGAGATGCTACATGGAATATACCGGTATACCAGTTTTACAATGATACCTATTACCTATACCTCTGCACTACGCAGTGCAGAGGAAAAGTAGGTTTTGTCAGGAGTCAACAGGTAATTTTCTATACATCTCAGGACATCTGTGTTATAGGTTATACAGTATGTAATGTGATGTAACATGAAATGAGCATTGTCACAAACTGCAGCTTATATGGAAGTTCAAACAACCCATCCTCTTTCAGAGCGTGCTCGTATGTTAACCAGTGTTAACCAGAACCCTAGAGCACTGATAGTCAAACTCAGGCCTGCGGGCCAGTTCCGGCCCGTGGCAGAATTTTGACTGGCCCATCAATCAATCAATAACTAGTAGAAGTGCTCTTCCGAGCACAGGTCTCACAGGTGAAAGCCATGTCTTCTTTGGCCTTTGACACTGCATGCATGATTTGAGGCATTTTGATCCAAATATATGTAATTTGTTCCTTGATCTAGTGGGAATGTGCGTGCAGAATCTCTCTGCATCACAAGCTGAGTATATGATTTAAGTCATTTTCTTCAAAATGGACTAATCCTGCAAACTTTGGAAGCCAATGTTTGCCAATTAGGATGGAATATGAAATATCGGACAGGTCCGTCTTTATCACATGACTATAGAGATACTGTGTACTGATTTGCATGATTTTTGGATAAAATCTGAAGGAATAATTGGAAAAGATGTGTTTTACATAAGTGGGCCTCCTGGTGGCACTAGAAAAGGTAGATGTGAAAAATGCAGGGCAAAGGTTTATCCTTAGATTCTATAGGGAGTGCGCATACAAAGTTTTCCACTTATCGGTGGAGTTAAAGGTAAAAACATAAATTGCCCTGTTATAGCGCCACCATATGGCTGATTTGAGAAATTTGAAGTGGCATTTCTTCCTCGGCCTAGTGGGAACGTGCATGCCCAATTTCACCGAGATTGTACGCTGTGTTCATGATTTGAGGCATTTTGTTCAAAACGGAGCAACTTTGGAAGCCAATTGTAGCCAATCAGGATGGAATATGGAAAATCGGACAGATCCATGTTGATCACATGACTGTAGAGATACTGTCTACCGATTTGTAGGATTTGTGGACAAAATCTCTAAGAGTAGTGTACAGAAATGTGTTTTGCAAACATCGGCCTCATGGTGGCTCTAGAACAGGGCCATTTGAAAAATGTGGGGCAGAGGTTCTGAATCAGCATCCAGGGAGTGTGTGTGCTCATTTTGGCAGCCAACGGCGCCGGAGATTAGCTGGTAACAAACTGGATGGACGCACGGACGGACGGACGGACGGACGGACGGACGGACGGACGGACGGACAGACGGACGCATGGACACACAGATGGACAAGAGCGAAAACATACTCTCCCCCATGCCTTCGGCTGGTGGAGACAATGATGTCAGATAGATAACTTTATTATCCCAAAGGTAAAAATCTGTCCCACAGAGGCAAAACAGTAGTTAAGGATACAAAGTTACAGGTAAGTTTGAAAAGAAAAAAGTACTGTTGTGTACAAAGAAAAAGCAGTCGTGAACACAGGTAAAAGTAAAACCCATGTCATAGCCTACTGTCATACGGCTGTTTAATAGGGTTCACTTCCTGGACAGATCTACTTCGAGTCAGACCCTCTATAACCATACATATTTACATTAGTCTATCCATACATATACATTAGCCAAACAACAATGACCCCCAAGTCTCCCACACTCAATTCTTCCTGACAAAGGATCAACAAAAAAGGAACACAAAAACACCTACCACTTGACAGGCAGTGTTACGACCTTATATGGTGTCAGGAGTAACATAATAAAAACTACCACAAACCCATAACAGAAATGTTGACATTTATTATGATCAAAAGTTTTTATAGGGGTTTTATAGGGGATAAATAAACCCTACCTGAATAGAAAAGAAGCTAAACTACACCCAGAATAAAAAGTAAAATCTACACTCCCTACCCCAGGGCTCCACTGGCGGCGTCGCGTTGCTCTGCGTCTTGACGGCATCATTGACGCCGTCACATTGACGTCTGACCGGCTCCACCGCAGTAGCCTGATTCCAGACTCTGCGCTGGAGCTTGAGTCTGAAGTTGTCCCTATTCTATTTGATTTAAAAGGGGAGGGGATTTAAAATTTGAAATTCCCAATCACAAGAGATCTGGTGGGAGGGGTTGTGTTTGACTTGTGTACACAAAACATTCCCCTCCCCCTGTATGACAGGCATCAAGTTGTTGTCTTTGATGTTTCATTGATTAGAGAGAAGCACTAACGAGCTAGTATTTACACTTGTATGGCTCAATCAATGACTGCAGTTCAAACCCCTTTGAAGTTCAAAGGGAACAATTAAGAGCGCTAGTGAGCCACCCCTCCCTCCACTGTTTCTGTTGATTTTCAAGTTAGACCCACCCCTCCTCCGTCTGCATTGATTTCATTGGTCGGTTTGCCAAGACACCGACAGAAAGAGACGCGTCATATGACAAAACCAGACCAAGAGAAGCAGTCCACTCAGAGTGGGCGGATCTATTGGCTGGAGCCAGGCAACCACCGCAGCGCAGCGGCTGTGACTGTGAGGTATTCATTCTATGGCCAATATAGCCCATTTCCAAAACAACAAGAAAATCACTTTCAAACAGGAATAAAACTATTTGTGACCTGAATGTGAACATATAGCGCACACTATGTTCAGCAGAGAGCAGCAATGCACCACTGACCACTTTGTTTTGTCATGATTATAGCCTGTTGTACATAATTTTATCAAAGTAGACCGCTGTAATTACATAAAAAAATATGCTAGGATTTTTGGGACATCTAGTCACCCTTGTGAATGGATAGCCAACACCAGAAACGCACGTACAGTATATAGCCTACATTTAAATATAGCCTACAATGCATTTATTCATATTTTATACATGACTGGACGTTGTGGATGGCGTCAAAAAAATTAAATGGGGCGATTTTCGAGTTTGGGCGCCGTCACCGGAGCGCCCGGTGGAGCCGGGGAGCAAAAACATGTCAGAAAGGGGGGGGGGGGGGGGCAATCATTCCCATGATGGCAGCTCATCCCCCATTTATTCCAGGTTTAGTTGCGGTTGTCCAGGCCAGGCGACCATTGTCCATTGTCTCACTGTCTCATTGTGGGTCTTCAAAGTTACCGGTGTGGGTTAAAGATCCACTCGCTCTGCCTTTTCTGGCGCTTCCGGCGCTTGCGACTGATGTCACACAATATGGCTGAAAACAGCAGACCTACAAGCTCACAACGCATCGCAAGCGCAACGCTTTGTGGGCTTGTAGATCGGCTGTTTTCGCTACCCAACACAGCCACCGGTGCCCAGTCGTTTTTAGAGACAGCTACATGGATTCATTCTTATTGAACACAGGAAAATAACTAGTTTCTTAATAATTAGTAAATAGTTTCTTTTAATAATAAATATCAGCAGTGAGAGACACCCCGGTGGAGGGTCGCCGGTGACGGTCAGCGGCCCCGTGGTCAGCGGTGAGGTGACCGGGGGGGGGGGGGGGGGGGGGGGGTCTCGCCGGTGACCACGGGCCGCTGACCATCACCGGCGACCGTCCACCGGGGTCCCACGGCACCTCTCACGGACCTCCGCTGCGGTCACTCCATGGTCGGTGGCGAGAGACCCCCGCAGGGCGGCCGACTCACTGCTACCGTGGGGGGTTAAGTCGCCGGCGACCCTCGTCCCACAGAACCTCTCACGGACCTCCGCTGCGGTCACCCCGTGGTCGGCGGCGAGAGACCCCCGCAGGACGGCTGACTCACGGCCACCGTGCGGGGGTCTGTCGACCCTCCACCGGGAGACCACCTCTCACGGACCTCCGCTGCGGTCACCCCGTGGTCGGCGGCGAGCACCTCCGCAGGGCGGCTGACTCACGGCCACCATGCGGGGATCCGTCGACCCTCTCATGGACCTCCGCTGCGGTCACCCCGTGGTCGGCGGCGAGAAACCCCCGCAGGACGGCTGACTCACGGCCACCGTGCGGGGGTCTCTCGCGGACCACCGGTCCTCAGGGGAGGACGTTATTTTTCATTATTAATAAACGTTTTCTTTTTTTGTAATGTTATTTTCCAGTGTTGAATATTGAAGAGGAATTTTCGGCAATAAGAATTAATGCAATACTGTTATTTATTATTAAAAGTTACTTTTGGGGATGTTAGTTTCCTTGTTCAATAAAGGTTTGAAGAAGAATTCAAAGCCCAAAAGCCAATCACAACATCATATTGTGTAACGTCAGTTGCAACCGCCGGACGTGCAGCACAGAAATGGCAGACGCGCCGAAATGGAATGCACACCGGCACAAAGGACTCTACAAGTCTCTGCCCCGGGTTGGTGAATCTGTCGTTTCCTCTCTCACTCAGGTACCCAGTCATCATCTCTAGTTGGAAGAGGTTGGAGGGATTGTTCATGTTGACATCCATCAGTACGGTATACATTTATGAAGTAATGACATGAGTTCAGTGGCATCTTACCTGTGTATCGGTGATGGTCCCATTGTGACCTGACAATAGAACAAAATATTATCCTACATGGGCAAGATGCATAGTTAAAAATAATTTCAATCTAATGTTTGTCAGCCATGTAGCCTACATCTAGGGTATGGAAATAGTGTTAAATAGAAGCATGTGGGAAAACAAAACTCTTGTGGAACCTTTCATCTTCTTGCTGTAAAACAATGAGGCCGGACCCACACACGCATCGAATCTTATCGTCTGAGAATGGCCAAGACTTTACATAACGTACTAACATAAAGGGGAACACCAACACCAACAGTGAACAAAACTGCAATAACAACCATAATACCAGTATGAACATTGTTAACAACATCTAAAGCAACGAAATCACCAAAAACAACAGCCGTAACACCACCACCAAATCCAACAACAACAGCAACAATCGCCACCACCCACCCAACAACACCAGTGATTGTTTGTAAAGTTGAATGTTCTCCACATGTAGAATCATTTGAATGAGTTCCTGATTTTATTACATGAAGTCCAACAGATGCACAGCTGGAATAACAGAGAAGAAACATTTAAATTGGTTAATGTTAATTTTATGAACATTTTTGTTTATTACTTTTTTTATATTGTTTTGTAAAACGACTTTGGGCACCGTGAAAAGCACTATATAAGTCTGACCCATAGAGCCTAGTTCTTCCACGCGCCAGAATTGTACCCCCAATCCCGGCAGAGTAGTTCCGGTGCAGCACATTGAGTGACCCTGTCTTTCCCTAATAGGACTGATCGTGGATAGCTACTGGGACGTAAGTCGGGACTTGATCAACCCCGGCTGGGTCACCTGGGCGAGGGTGTATGATGTTGCGAGACCCGAAACACCCGTCGACCCCAGGCTACATCACTGATGATATGTCCCAGTTGCATCCTTGTGATGTTTTATTTTCATGACGTATTATTATTATTATTATCATTATTATTATTATGAAGACTGGACTCTTCTGCAAATGACACTTACTGTGTGTGTAGTTTACAAGTTGTAAATGTACCATCTGAATATGTATCACCAGTACAGTTGGCACACACTGTATCTGTAGATGATGTTCCTATAGGAAAACAGAAACACAATCACATGTCACAATCACACAACCATCCATCTGTCTGTCTGTGTCCCTTTTATGCTCATTATGGAGATCCCTGATGTCACCAATATTGCATTATTAGTGTGGTAACTGTGGTTGCTGTTGGCAACCCACTATAGTTCTAGCCCAGCTTAGCATATCAGGAAACAGAATTCTCGGTGATGTCACCATTATAGATTAATGAGTTCAATGGGGGAGTGGTGCTAGCTTGGTCAAGCTTCATAAGACAATTTTGAATATCCAGGCAATAAATTGACACTTGTAATTTCTAATTGCATCTTTCTAGTTGTCATAGTACTGACATTCTATTTTAAGGCTGGGAAACCACCTACTCCAGTTTAAAAAAGATTTTCACCAAAGTGAGTGACAGCCAGTGTCTGTATGTGTTTGTGTGTGTGTGTGTGTGTGTGTGTGTGTGTGTGTGTGTGTGTGTGTGTGTGTGTGTGTGTGTGTGTGTGTGTGTGTGTGTGTGTGCGTGCGTGTGTGCGTGTGTGTGTGCCACTATCCTCTTCCATAAATCCATCCAGGTAGATGGCGGGGTGCAAATCCAGTTCCGCCTTGATGGGAGCTTGTTAGACACCTACAGGCCAAGACTAAGACCGATCGTCACCAACATCTACAAGCTACAATATGCAGATGATTGTGCTCTCCTGGCCCACAGTCCAACTGCCATGCAACATGCTGGATATCATGTCCTCTGTTTACCACTCACTAGGTCTTGTGATCGACATCCTTAACAGAGATCATGGCGCAAGAGCGATCTTCACCCCCGTGTTCAACATCAGCGGATCAGAAGTAGACTCATTTATCCTGTGTCAAGTGTCATGATAAATAATAGCAGCTTCTCTAATCCTCTGTATCTTAGGCTATTTAATTTAACAGAAGTAGACTAACCTTTTTGAACAATATCTTGACCAGGACTGCAGCTGCTGTGATTCTTAGCCATTTGACAGCCATTCTCTGTTTGGAATACACAGTAGAATCCCTCTGATGGTTCACACACTGCATCAGATGTTGGTGTACATGGACTATTCTCTCTCAAACCAGGATCTGTGGATTACATTGAGTTGAGGTCAAATATGAGAGCATAAAGCTTCTCAAATGCAAAACTAAATGATATTGCACCTACCCACTACACAGGAAAAAAAAGACTCACCAAAATAATCTTCTTTAAGTAGCATGTTAGGGGTCTAACTAGGGGAGTTTCATGATTATGAATCCATTGCAAGCATTTGTTTTGCACAAAAAAACATTCCTAATTAGGCTAGAAATGGACCCCACAAAACTGTGAAAAGTGATGACTCGTCACTTTTCATCACAAACCCATAGTTTTGTGTGGCCGTTTTTTGTGCAAAACAGATGCTTGCAATGGATTCAGAATCATGAAAAACCCCTAGTTATACCCCTCACATGCTACTAAAGAAGATTTTTCCTGTATATATTCCTGTATATTGAATTCGGGCCGAATATCTGAGTGAATTTTGGAGCGCGTAAATAAAAAAAAAATCTTGTTATGTCAATCACGTTTGCACACAGCCGCCCGTTTCGTATTTATATTCAGACCAGTGTTGATTTTTTCAGATTTTCGCAACTGTCACCGCTGGGTCCCTTTCTCTCTCTCTCTCTTCTCTCTCTCTCCTTGGCCTGAAAAATGTGGTGATATCACAGGTGATATCACAGTGACAGTCCATATGGGTATCCCTTTTATGCCCATATATGAAGATCCCTGATGTCATTGATATATGTCACTGGCCAAATGGCCTGTTTGTGGCAGGTTCAGATAGGGATCTCCATGTATGGGCATAAAATATATTGTATGTATATGGATACATATTATTAATAAAGATAAAATAAAATAAAAAGTCCAGATTTCTGAAGTCCAGATGTCATCAATCCCAGGCCGAAAACGTTAATATTAAGTCCATATATGTATATGGATATATATATTAATAAGGGATACAATAAATAAAATGTCCATATACAGTATGGGCATTCCCAGATGATGCCCTGTTAGGTTACCCCCTTATGCCCATATATGGAGATCCCCAGGCATCAAACCCAGCCCCTAACTCGCAAAGGCGTGCTTGGCTTTACTAATACATTTATGCCCATATAAGGAGATTCCTATATTATCAATATTAATGACATTATTTAGGATATTATCTGGGAATGCCCATATTTGGTAATGCCCATATATGGGCATGTTTTTACATAACATTGTTGACTATCATGCAGGTGTCTCCATATATGAGTATCACTGGCCAGATGGCAAGGAATTGGCGCGACCTCGCCCTTTAGGACGAGGTCGCATGTCACCCTGAGTTGTCTTACTAGTATTTATCACGGATAATGTACCTGCAGAACAGTTGTTACATGTAAAACAGTTTGTTCGTCCATTAGGCTGATCCAGGAAGGTTCCTTCAGGACAGGGTTTACATGATGTTCCTGTATTTTGTGAGCAATGTCTAGAAACATGGCTTCCTGTTGGACAGAGAATCACACTTACATGTATTTTTGTTATAAATGAATACTTACCTTTGTAGCAGTTGATCAAAAACATTACTAAACATTAAAATATGCTAATGCAAAACATACAAAGAACATCTTGATACATTTTTGTTTGTTTGTTTTTTAGTACCAGTTTCACACAATGGACAGCATCTCCCCTCTGCATTATACTCTGAACTGGAACAAGTCACATCACCTCCAACATCCATGAGCATAAGGAAAATCTATTGATCAATGAAAACATGATCATTAGTTATTCAACGATAAAATGGTTTACATTAAACTTCTGCAAAGGTACATTTAAGATGTGCGAGATGTACAGGTGTGTGAGTGAGAGGCTGTTTGCACAGCTAATTGTATTACCAATAAGACAAATGAACCAATCACACAGTGTTTTCTCTCCATTTCAGGTAACATCAATGGTTTTCATCAATAATAAACATCAATCATGAATAGGCCTGTCCAATACAAAGGTGTCTGGAAGAAAAAAGAAAAGGAAAAGGTAACATTACCTTGCAGGGTTATTATAGTGCGTAATTCTTTCACTATTACATTGCATTAGGCCTGTTCTCTCATTGGGATGCAATGCTGTGCATCTGTGACCGTCGATGAGAACAGATATTCAGAAACGCCCAGGTTTCTGTATGGGTTTGTCACTCATGCAAGGTGGCACATGGTCACGTACAGTATGATCCATACACTTATGTGTAAAGAGTCATCTCACTATTTATAATTTATTCACAAGAAAGCAGTGGCTCAGGAAGTACAGTGGTCAGTTGGGAATCAGAAGGTTCCCGTTTCAATCCTACCTCTGGGTTAGTGTCTAATAGTGTGTTATCGAAACGAAGCAGATAAAAGCGACTTTTTTAGGAACTAGTAACTACTGATGGATTCTAGCCTTGGGTACCAAACTTTATTTTGAAAAGTATCCATACAATTATTCATATTAATATCCATTAAAAAATAAAACAGTCGGGTATACTTTTTGGCCTATAACTCTTGAACCGTATAGGTCACAGCATCAAAAATCGTTTTTTCCCCTAGACTCCTTGGATCATGACGTAACCTCCCATAAAGGCATAAAGGTCCAGCTGATGAAAACATTTGATTTTCCGCCATTTTGCGTTATGTTCAAAACACAAATTTTGCTATAGGCTATTCCTACACATGTTGTCCAAAACTCACACAAATAGTCTTACACTCTTTGTCTTTGGTCATGTGATCAAGATGTATCAGTCATATTTTTCATATTCCCTTCGGATTGGCTACGATTGGCTTCTGAAATTTGTGGGATGGTCCGTTTGGCAAAAGAATATAATGAATATCTTTGAGGGACCACTAATAAACACCAGAGTCAATGTAATTTCACTTGCACCCATAGGGGGCACAACAAATTCTACAAATGTCACATTTTGACACATATGCCTGCCTAATTGATACACTGCACGATTAACATGCTGATGTAGCGCATGTTGGGTGGGTGGCAGTTTCTCCATCAACCTATTCCCATGACAGAAGAGTTCTTTTCTAGTCTGGTTGATGGATACATACAACATGCAACTGCTTGGTTTCCTGCAGCTGCTTCAGCAGATACTGTATAAGGGATGAACACTACATCTGCATGCATACTCATCAAATGGGCTCACTCTAATAGTGGGCAGGCAGTGTACAATGACTGCTCCATCCAGGGTTTTTCAGTCATAACTTGAGCATGCAAGACATTTCAGTACGTCATATTTTATGCCTGTTAGGTGAAGCTTGCCAAAGTCCAGTGATAGTAGGTCAGATGTTGTGCCTGTCAGGTAAAACTTGCCAAAGTCCAGTGATAGCGGAAAGGACTCGTGCTGGCCAAAGAGTGCCACATTGTTCTGGAGCGCTTTGATCTTCTTACCATTAGTAATTGCCTTGATTCAAGTTATTTCTCGTGATTGGATCATGGATGGGGTGGCTGTGTTCATCACCTTCTTGACAAACTCCTGGTACCCAACATGACTGATACGGTATTAAATTCTGACTGATACATCTTGATCACATGACCAAAGACAAAGCATGTGAGCTAATTTGTGTGAGTTTTAGACAACATTTGTAGGAGTTGTAGCAATTTTTTTTGAAATAATGCAAAATGGCGGAATATGTCTAAATCGGAAATGGGCGGGACCAAGGAGTCCAGGGGAAAAAGGATTTTTGATGCTGTGACCTATACGGTTCAAGAAGGCCAAAAAGTAAATCGGACTGTTTTATTTTTGAATGGATAATATGAATAATTGTATGGGTAAAATAAAGTTTGGTACCCAAGGATAGAATCCATCAGTAGGTTCTAAATCAGCCTAATAGCTTTTATCCTCTTCGTTTCGATCATTTTGCTCAGCCACCCCACTATAAGGCCTGATTTACACTGCGGCCAAATCCAGCTTGAATCAGATCTGTGTCACATCCAGATTGTAATCTGATTGCTTCCATGTCAAGGACAAAGTGTCCTTGAGCAAAACACTGAAACCCTGACTGCTCCCAAAGAGCAGGTCTTGGTTTCTTGTGTTATCAGTGTACCGGTATGAGTGAAATGCACATAGTAAAACACTTTAGTTAAAGTTGCATTATATATTTTTTAATTATTAAAATAATCGAGAACAATGTTTTTATATTAGCTATGAATCGACGCAAACATTATAATCGATTGAAGTCTGGAAAAAAGATAAAATAGGTCTTAAGAGGTCAGTAAAGTTTTATACTTTGTTTAACGTGTAATCCAAAAATAGTGTTTCTACAAGTCCACAATGCTTTACAGCGCAATAGGTTGTGAGTGTGTAGATCGGCTATATTATTTGTGCGTCACCCTTTAAACAGTGAATGCAAGCCATCCACATAGACTCACCTGGAACAAAAATAGCTAAACCACATGAAATCCATCTCAGATCATAATTTGTCCAGTATAATATTGACAAAACAAGTGCTGTCATAGAGAAAGGAGAGCAGTAGTCCTACTTGCCACCAGGAAAAAATTGCATGCAGGTTTGTGCATGCATGAGATAACGTTGTAGTCCTTAAAGTCCACTTTCAAAATAACTGTTGGTCATTTTATTGTCTAATCAGGTTTTTATGAACACCCTGGACAGATTTTAATTTGCTTGATTCAATATTAGATATTTGATGTAAATGTTATCAGTCGTCCTCCTCCAGGACGAGGGCCCCATACACACCCATTGTAACTTCAAACTCTATTTTAACCAGGATAGAGTCATTAAAAACACCCATTATTTATTCTAGTGACTGAGTCCTAGTACTCATCCTAGTAATACGTGAGCAGGCCGTGTTTTTTGATAACCTTTTTTTATTTGTAATAATTCTTTGGGAAAATGAAAAAAAATAATAATAATAATAATACCAAAGATTATACAAAATAAATGAAAAAGGTTATCGAAAAACACGGCCTGCTCACATATTAGGAGGGTCGTATCATGAGACACTAGAAAAGATAATGGGTGTTTTTAATGAATCTATCATGGTTAAAATGGAGTTTGAAGTTACAATAGGTGTGTATGGGGAGGTGTCCTGCATGCAGGAGGACTGATAACATTTTCCATCAAACATCTAAATATTGAATCAAGATTAAAAACTGTTCAAGGTGTTCATAAAAGCCTGATTAGACAATAAAATGACAAAAGCTTTTTTTTTTTAGTGAAATATCCCTTTAATGTTGAAACACATTTACAGCCCCCATTTCTTTTCAAACAACTGACATTATTTCCATATTTCTTTCAATAATTCTCATACCTCCTGTATCTCTCCCTTCTCGACTGCAACTCAGACAAAACTGCATAAAGTCTACTTACTTTTCTCGCCAATGACTCGTAACACCCGTTTGTTGAACAATAAGGCTTTGGTTCTTTTTTTTTTTTTTTTTTTTTTTTTTTTTTTTGACATTCATGGATTTATATTTATTTTTTTTGTTATTTTTTATTTTTCAGGTTTTTTTTTTTTCAGACAAACATGACTAACAGACTTGGACCTACACAAAAGACAAAAGACATACGAGAAATTATACATACAGATAATAGACAAATAACGGGGGAGGAAAAAAAAGTATATATACATCTCAAGTGGTAAAAAGCTTCAAAAACAGAAAAAAGAGAAGGGGGGCACAAGGAACTCTCGCCCATGTCTCACCGCCCCCATGGGAAGAGAAAGAAAACTACTGTTATCCTCTTAGGCTTTGGTTCTAAACAGTGGCCACACAACCACACAGTGAGGCAAAAGTCCAAAGTTAATGTTATTTTATTCAACCTATACTAATAAAACAGATCAGTGGAATATGGGGCAGGGCGTAGGAGGTGAATGCAATAGTCCAATGTACAATGGGTGTCAGAGCCGTCCAATAAAATCCAATAAAAGCACTATAGTCTAGAATCTAGATCAGGGGTCTCAAACTGGCGGCCCGGGGGCCATTTGCGGCCCGCAAGATGATATTTTGTGGCCCCCACCTTAATATGAAAGTTTAATGTTAGTGCAGCCCGCGAGTTTTATATGAACCTCAAAACAGTTAATAATACAGTAGGCTACAGTGAACAGTACAGTACATGTTCCATAAGTTAAACACAACTTGTTTACACCAGGATCCTCAGCATCTTATTTTGTGTTAAAAAATAAAAAATACATTTGAGAAGACTGATGGGGAGATAGATACAGTAGTTGTAAGACTGGTATGACACTACAGTATAATGATCAAACAAATTAGTACACATGCACTAATTTGTTTTATTAGTTAATGTGCACGCGCACATGCACAGACTCATGGGGTTAATTTGTAATGATTTCTTGCACCTACCCATTCACTTAATATACAGGAAGAAAAGACCCCAGAGTAAATCTTCTTTAAGTAGCATGTGAGGGGTCTAACTAGGGGTTTATCATGATTCTGAATCCTTGCAAGCAGCACAAAAAACATTCCTTGGGCTAAAAATGGCCACACAAAACTATGGGTTTGTGATGAAAAGTGATGAGTCATAACTTTTCACAGTTTTGTGGGGTCCATTTCTAGCCTTAGGAATGTTTTTTGTGCAAAACAAATCAGCATGTGATGCGTGACACTTATATCAGGCTTAATTTGTTATTAGGCCTGTGTCTGGAGCCAGGCCTGATACTGTATGTTAAATGCATACAGAGAGCCCTGCCAACTGGGAGGGCTCTGCGAGAAGAAGATGACATTTGGCAAGTAGTGTCTAGTGTGGATGACACTCCCACCAAGTGCCCAGAGTTGTAAAAAATGGCGGCCATATTGTTTTTGCTTTTTTTTTTTTTTTTTTTGTGGCTAACAGGCTTTTGGGAAAAAGTAGGTCCTTTGTACTCAATTCTTTGTCATTAATATACCTTAGAGGAGTTGTGTGGAAATAAAAAAAAAAGTTCCCCCTCTTCTGTGTTGCCTAGAACTGGAGGATTGATTTGGGGGTTTGTATTGTAAAGTACAATGTGTGATGTCATCTATCTATAAATGCGAGAAGTCTCTGCGTGTCTGTGTGTCTGTAATCCGCGTATCTCGAGAACCGTTCGTCCCACCGGCTTCAGATTCGGCATGCGCGTTCCCCGCCGCGGCACGGAGTGCAGTGCAGTGCCGGGCCTCGACCCGACCCGACGCGCGGTTTTCCCGAACCGGCACGAAACGTTCGGAATCTCCTTATGCGGGCTGATTGTTGACATCAGGCTGTTCCTGAGGAAATCGGCGCAAGCGCTGACTCATTGTGACATCACTTCATAAAAGGCTCTGACATCACGTACACCACATGAGTCAACAAAAAATGGACGCATATAGACGTGTTCTGATGTTCATATATGGGCTTAAATGGACACAGGCAAACATATGGCCTGTGTCCATTTATGACAACAGGTATAATGGGGTTTGCATTAAAGGGGGAACCGGCACTGTGTCTGCAACACAGTCGGAGGCACAGACAGATACAGAGATCTCCATAATGGGGAATAAAGGGACACAGACAAACAGATATAGAGATATCCATATATGGGCATAAAATGGATGCAGACAGACAGATACAGAGATCTCCATATATGGGCATAAAATGGACGCTTAGAGACAGATAACTCCATATATATGGGCATAAATGGACACAGGCAAACAGATGGTCAAAACGGGTCCGACAGAGATCTCCATATATGGGCATAACATGGACGTAAACAGACAGATATCTCCATATATGGGCATAAATGGACACACGCAAACAGATGGTCAAAACGGATCCTATGACAACAGGTATAATGGGGTTTGCATTAAAGAGCGGGACATTCATTCCCTATTTACATTGTTCCCGAGTTGGCCAGGACGCCGACTAGACGCTTCGGGTGGCCGAGCTTCTAGTCAAGTTGTAATTTGCAATACAAACCCCAAAATCAATCCTCCAGTTCTAGGCAACACAGAAGAGGGGGAACTTTTTTTTAATTTCCACACAACTCCTCTAAGGTATATTAATTACATAGTTCAATATTGAAAATGGGTGGTCTTCCCCTTTAAATGACAGACTAATATAAAACAATACTATGCAACACTTCATACCAGTAACAGTCATAAATCAGAAATAAGTAAACTGGTAGGGGGAGGTGGGTAGGCTTTGTCTGACCTGTTGGATAGCTTTACACACACAAACACACACATGCACACACGCACGCACGCACACACGCACGCACGCACGCACGCACGCACGCACGCACGCACGCACGCACGCACGCACACACACACACACACACACACACACACACACACACACACACACACACACACACACACGGACAGACAGGGACAGACAGGGACAGACAGAGAGGGGAATGGTGTTTTACGTTAAGGGCCGATGCCTAAGAAGATGAATTTGGTTTGGTTCGAGGTGTCACAACATCTCGGCAGCACCGACTTAATGACCCCACTTACACCCCCCCCCCCCCCCCCCCCCCCACACACACACACACACACCTCTGAATGGCGTCATATTGTAGTTTGGACAGAGCCGAAAAGAATGTTATTATTTGCCCTAATTTTATTTTTTATTATTTCGAAAGATTTTCAAAACGAAAAGAAGAATTACGATAGAAACTAGAAGCAGTGTTCTTCCGAGCACAGGTCTCAGATACGAAAAATGCAGGGCACAGGTTTTTCCTTGGCCTCTAGGGAGTGCTTATACAAAATTGTTCACTGATCAGGTGAGTTATAGGTAAGAACAGGAATCGGCCTGTTATAGTGCCACCATTAGAAGTGGCATTTATTCCTTATGCCTATTGGGAATGTGCATGCAGAATTTCACCAAAATCGCACACTGCGTTCATGATTTCAGGCATTTTATTCAAAACGGACCAATCCTGCAAACTTTGGAAGCCAGTTTTAGCCAATCAGGATGGAATACGGAAAATCGGACAGATCCATGTCGATCACATCATGACTGTAGAGATACTGTCTACAGATTTGCGTGATTTTTGGACAAAATCTGTAGGTGTACTGTCAAAAGTTAGTTTAGCAAAAAATGGCCTCCTAGTGGCGCTAAAACAGGCCCATGTGAAGAATTGGAGCAGAGGTTCTGAATTGGTATCCAGGGAGTGTGTGTGCACAGTTTGGCAGCGACCGGGCCAACAGCGCCGGAGATTAGCTGTTAACAGACGGACGGACGCACGCACAGACGCACGGACGGAGGCGAAAACATAGTCTCTCCCATGCCTTTCGGCTGGTGGAGACAATAAATAAAGATTTTTTTCTTAGACAGAATGAAGTTATTATCTTATCTTTAGCCTAATTACATTATATGCTCCGATTGTGATTTTTGGGGCCGATCATACCGATCACAGATCAACTGGAATCAGTATCTGCCGATATTCCCAATCACAGCGTCAAATCCATAAATTCTATAATTAATGATTCTTCTTACAAAACATTGACACTGTATATAAAGTATAAACATTAGGAAATTGCAGGCTGAGGTCCTTTAGTATCCAATAGAGGGTATGCGCGTGACATCATCATCATACCCAGAAGTTACACCTACTGAGTGGCAAAAAACTACTTTCTGGCTTTACATCCAAACAGAAAAGTCTTATCTTATTGCACGTTAAACTCACTTTGCCATTCACTTTATGCATGTGCATACCCTCTATTCAACTTGTAGGAGATGAAGCTGAGGTTACATTCAGTCCCACAGATAAATATTGTGAAAATAGCTGATCTAGCTTGTAGATCGGCAAAGACGATATAGGCAAAGCCGATACCGATCAAAGCCGATAGAGGCATTATCGGCCGATCACTCACCGATCAATCGGCACATCTCTATTACATTACTATTACACTAGACCTTACCCGTTCGAAGATATGTGCTCCAAAATATGTGCAGAGTGTGGGTTGTGGGGAAAGTTACTGTAACTGGTGCGTGCGTGAGAATATGTGGGAGCATCATAATGTAAGGAGCAGCTCATGGAGGAGTGTATATTTATGATGGATACAAATAATTTAACAGCAAATTTAGGTGAATAGAAGTATGGGGATGAATGCGCTTGCTCCACATAGTTTTTTCATAGAGAGAGAGAGAGAGAGAGTGCACATTCCTAACTATGAGAGAGAGGGGTGTGTGTGTGGGCTACAGATCCCATGGCCTGGAGGAACGGACCGTAACCCTGACAACAGGCTAAGAAAACGCTAATAAACAGCTTTAATTTGGGAGAAATGAAATTCGGGCTACGTCACCGTTTGCACTCCTATACTATCCAAACCTCCACCGGCCGTCCGTCTGTCCCTCCGTCTGTCCGTCACGTCACTCGTCACACTTTTGCTCTGCTCATATCTCCGCAACCGTTGCCCCGATCCATGCCAGACCCCCGGAGCTCCAGGGACCCCCAAGTCCCTGGGGGACCCCCAGGTGTAAAAAATGACCAAATGTGCAAAAATGACCAAATGACCACCCCAACGGGGCTGCTCACGGGGAATTCCCAGGGACCACCGACTCCTGGTGCTCCAGAAAGGATGCAAAAGTGGTGGCGCCCCAGTGGAGGACCCCCTCCACTGCAGCTCACATAAAATGCCTTAACTCGGGCTAGGAGCGACTGGGAGAGCCGGGGCCGGTACCTATTCGGCCGCCTCGGCGGCGCAGAGACCCCACCCCTCATTTCTCACATTCTCGGTCGCTTATCTCCCGATTAGGGAGTCTTACTGGTGCTAATGGCCAATACCATGTGAACTTTGGGATCAGTTGCTGAAGCGAGTGAATAGATAAACGTAGATAAGCGTGAGCGTTAGAGCGTGAGTTAGAGTGTGAGTTTGCTGGTTTAATAGATAGATGAATAATCAGCCAGGAAGGGAAAACTGTGTGCACTCATTCAGAGCAGTAGCAAAGATGAACCAGCACTTTAACCCTAAAATGGACAGATGCTTTCGCTTTCATTTTACGATCTCATGCAAAGATTCTACTGGCCCACGGGCCCTTGCCATTTTTGTAATGTGGCCCACGGGTCCCGCTATTTGAGAATCCCTGCCCTGGAGAACCCCAACCTAACATTAAAACAACAAACTTCATATGTTTTGGCCTTAAACCACATATCTTTGACAAATCATCGAAAATATATATTGATAACATCTCACAACCTAATCAGAATGGGGTCGTGTGTATGTCTGTATGTCCCAATGTCTTGCATCTGCAACTCCACGTTCAGCAGTTGTTCAATTGTCTCAAAAACATAATACAAAAATCAACAACGCATGTTCTTGCTGACCATCAACTTTCTTTTTTCTTTTTTTTTTTAAATATGAGCGCCCGTTAGGGCGCGATTTCTAGAGAATTTCTAGTCCCTATAACCAATGTGTGTTCCACACGATTCCTTGGCATTATGATTGATAAATCACTGTCCTGGAAATCACATATTATGGCTATATCCACTAAAATGGCTTAGAGTATTGGTATACTACTGTACGTCATCATTTGATCAACTCTGAGGTAGCCACTATGTTATGTTATATCCGTATATTAATTATTGCAATATAGTTTGGGCTAGCACTCATCAGACCAAACTTGAGCCTATACCGACTTCAGAAACGAGCTCTTAGAACAATAACTTGTGTTCATTCAAGACAGTCACATTCATCTCAACCTTTGTTCAATTAGGTGTTCTCAGTGTTTTTCAAGTGAACCATCTTCAAATTGGTCTATTTGTTCATGGCTCATTGGGGAGAACCCTTCCCTAATTTCTTCATAATATATCTGGGTGTAATTCTCAGGTCCATAACTATCCAACACGTGGCGCAAATGACCTTAGACCACCAGCAGCCTGTACGTCTCAAACTCAGTTTAATATAGGCTTCAGAAATATACCATTCTCTGCCATCATATAATCGATGGGAGCTGTCTTCTCATCTATTTAAGAAGGCTCTTAAATCTCTTTTCTTAACCAGTATACAGTATACTTTCCATATGGTCTGCCAAATGAACCTGGTTCTATTCATTATTTTCCTTAGAGGTTAATCTTTTGTGTGTCTTCGACTGTGTATTGTTGAAATGATTTTGCTTTATCTATTTTGTTGTTTTTACTGTTTTTTTTTTTTTTAATCAATCTGTATGACATGTCTATTGTTTTATTTATAATGGATACATATATTCTACCTTGATGTAATTTTATCTTTGAATGTAAATATTTTTGGAGAATGCCACTTCTCAAGCCCCTGGAGGGTTTTTAGGCATCTCCTTCACATTTGCCAAATCTTTGTAAAAGCCATTTTCTGTGCACACATTTATTTTGTTATTAAATTGTTAATCATTATTCTACAAAAAAAAAAAAAACTTACGAGGATTCAGGTTAAATCTCGCGTTTCTCACATAAACGAGGGCCCACCTTTTATATTCGTGGAACTGAAACAGAAGTTAGCTGTTAAATTTAGCTGCCTGCTCCTTCTCGGCCTTCTTCTTGGCTTTCTCCTTCTCCATCAGCTTCTCTTCCTTCTGCAGCATTGCCATGATGTCAGCCACCTGGTTGGTGGAGATGTCTATATCTTCCTTGTCGATCAGTTCCACTACTTTGATGACATCGTCAATGTCGATCTTGCCGTCTTTGTTATCGTCCAGTGCGTCGGCGAGGCTCTGCAGCTTGTGTTCTGGAATGTTCTGAATCTGCCTCATGATGTTGATGAGTTCGTCGATGCTGACCAGGTTTTCCCTGAAGGCGTAATAGAGACCAACAGGTGGAGTGCTTCCACTGACCGTCTGTCCGTCCAGTACCTCCTTGTCCTTCTCCAGCTCCCCGATGATCTTGCCGATGCGTCCAATCATGAGGTTGACCCTCTTGGACAGAAGCTGGCTTGCTTTAGACTCCTCTACCTTCTCCTGGCCCGTCTTAGACAGCTCCTTCTTTATCTCCTCCAGATCCTCGCTATATTCTTGCACGTCATCCTTCAAGTCCTCCAATTCCTCCTTCTCCAGAGACAACAGCTTCCTCTGCTGCTTCAGTTTAGAACAGGCGTCACCCAACGTATCAATCTCCTCCTTGGTAATCTCCTCTCCCTTGATTGTGTCCAGGACAGGTGCAGTGTCTCTGAGTATCTCAGATTGTTTGGCCACATCAGCACTAGACAAGATCGGTGCTGTATCCACCAGTTCCCGCTTGGCTCTTTCTGCTTCCAGATCCTCCTCATCTTTGGCAGCTTTCTCTGCAGCGTCGGCCAGCCTCTCCATCTCTCGGTCCTTGTTGTCCTGGCGTATGGCTTCCTCCTCTTGCAGCGTGGCCTCCAGCTTGGCCTTGTTGTCCACCTTAGACAGCTCCATCTCAGCTACAATCACCTGGGCCTCCTTCGTCACAATCTCAGGCAGGGTCTGCAGGGTGCTCTTGAGCTGGTCAGCAGGGGACAGGGTGTCAGGGAGGAACATGGCTCTGGACAGCAGCAGCAGGGACGTGGGGATGTGCTGGTTCAGGTGGAGCTCCAACCACTGGCTGAGCTGCTCTCTCAGTCGGTCTTCTGTGACTCCCAGAGCCCTCATCCCTCGGACTCTGCACGCAGCCTGGACCTCAGTCACATTCATACTCTCCACTCCCTCCTCTGCTATCAGCTTGTCGTCGGCGCGGATGGCTCTGAGCTTCATGATGAGCTGGAAGCGCAGGAAGTTGTTGGAGAGGAAGTTGTTGGTGCCGATGGACTGCAGCTCCAGCAGGCGACACAGCGCCACCAGCTGGGGTCTGGTCAGATTGTCCAGGGTCAACTCGTCCTCAAACAGCTTGGAGAAGCGCATGATCTGCTCGTTGCTGGGACGCTCCCCGGAGTCTCGGATCTTCTGGAAGAAGGTGGAGAACTCCTCGGTGACATTGTCCTTGACAACCTTGTTCCTCAGAGCGATCTCCTCCACGGTGTCCTGGAGGAACTTGGCCATCTCCAGTTTGACCCGCAGCTCCTTCTTCAACCGCTCCTCCTTTTTGGACTTTGTCTCGAAGGTGGACGGCAACATTTTGGGGAAGAGTTTCAATGCGACAGGAAGCAAGAACTCCATGAAGGGCACAATGATGAACACCAGGAAGGGGAGGAGCCTAAACACGTCGGCACACGTTCTCAGGAACTGTCTTCTCTCTCGTCGGGACAGCCTGTGTCCATTCAGGACCCTCCAGAGCATGCGTCCTGCGATGGTAGTGTCTATCCAGAGCAGCCTGAAGCCATGGTAATAGTGTTTGATTTCGTCCACCACCCTTTGTCATATCGTCCGCCTGACGGGCTCGGCGTCCAGCGTGGGGCTATAGATGGGCCCCCCTTCCTCCAGCTTCTTGTTCTTGTCCTTCAGCGAGCGCAGCAACTTCTCCACCTTCGAGTCGTCCCACCTCCGCTGCGTCGTGTGTATCCACCGCACACTCCCGCCAACGTCCTCGTGCCGCTGGCGTTGCTGGGTTACCGTCCCCTGGCTCGCCCCCGCGATGGCTGGGTAAGGGGACGAGAAGGCCCCAACTGTGATAGCACAGTAGAGGTTCTGGTAGTCTGTGGTGTGGGGACTGTACGGCAACATGAAGTCGTCTGGTAGGGGGAGAGAAGGGCCGAATGTGTAGGGCTGGGCCAGGCTGCCAAGATGAAGGCCATCCATTTTCTGACTGGAGAGTCGGAGTGCTGTGCAGTTGAAACAGGCACCATCTTGTAGTTTCCCTTTTCCTTTTCTGAATTCGATCTTTAACAACCTGTACGTTTTGATCAGAGGTAGTGATCGGGACGACCTGCTGGTAAACAGGATTAACGCCATGTGTGAGTGTGTGTATGTCACTAGCTAACGTTAACGTTACAGCGAAGACTGTCTATAACCCAGCTAACCAGTTAGCTCTGGTTAAATAAATGTACAACGGACCACTAATAAGTTAACATGAGGTCCACCGGCGTCCCTATTATTGAGTTCTAACAAGCACACACTCATGTAGTATATAAGTATTAAAGTAGAGCTCTGCCATGGCTCTGACGCGAGTTCGTTTCTCTCCGGCAAAACCTCTAACGGATGTCTGTTAAGACTCTTCAATGCCTAGCTTGTTCTATCCTTTGGGTATATTGCTCTAATATCTCTATCCCGAGTGCTGTGCTTATGTGCTTTGCCTAGCTCAGGCTTCTTCCTATGTTCAACTGGAGCCACTGGAACCTGACCCCGATCTAGGTGCGAAGCCGGTATATATGCGTTCCTCTGATGTCATATTGATGACATCACTGTGACACGTATGCCGTTCATTCCTGGTTGCCATTGACTCCAGCCTAACAAATGGCTATACTGTCTATGACGGTAGTCCCATATGACATGATGGAATGGACTATCTCCATATATAGTGTTCTCCACATCTCCATGTTAGGCCAAACAGGTTCGCTCCATATCTCCATGTATAGGTCTAAAGGCCCAACGTTGAGCTTGGCAACGAAACGTTCTTAACAAGTATATTATGTGAAGTTTCTCCATTCGTCCCATGTCCTGCTGTGCTTGTCCTTGTGGTCGGTGGTGATGATGACAGTCTCCGAAGGTCACAGTATACCATGAGAAATGTCGTAGCTTGTCCATCCTTCCTTCCTTCAGTCTGTACAGGAAGTGATGTCACGTCATGTGATATCATCTCATCAAAAGATCATCGCTGCTGATTCAGGAAGGGAATAACAAAGAAAATTATTATTAATAAAGGACAAAATAAAATAAAAAGTCCATATATGGTCATTCCCAGAAACAAAATCCCTTTTATGACCATATATGGAGATTTCTGATGTCATCAATCCCTGGCTGAAAACGTTGATCATATATACGTATATGTCACAGAGTTTTTGAGTTTCAGTGAAATTGAGAACCGGAGCACTTGTTGTGCGGCGCGGGCGGAACAAGCGGTCACTTTGATCCACAACAACGACAACGTAGCGTCGGCAGGAATGATGGCGCCTCACCCCACGGAGGTTAGGGTTAGGCATAGTTTTACGTTAAGGTTAGGGTTAGTCAGAGTTAGGCATAGTAAGCTAATGGCTAAACACAGCTGAGCTACAGTAGGCTAGTAGATAAACAAAGAAAGAGGTGTCACAAACGAGTGACGTCAGCGACTACACAAGTGAATGGCTGTTGTCGCCATCTCATGGTGAATACGCAGAATTACACAGGTGCGCTGATAAGAGACTATCAAAATTGAATTGATCCAGGTGGTGGTGTTAGGGGTGTGTGGTGAACGACAAAACGAGCGCTCTTACCCCAATCTTACTGAGTTACCCAAACTGACTGTAACACACACACACACACACACACACACACACACACACACACACACACACACACACACACACACACATACATACACATATCAAACATATAATTTTGCGAATGTCTGTCTGTCTGAGTGTCTGAGTGTCTGAGTGAGTGTCTGAGTGTCTGTCACAGCGTTTCTCCTCAGTGGCTGGAGCAATTGATCTGAAATCGCATCACCAATAGCATATGAACACACCTGACATAACTATGAAGCCTGTTTGTCACTTTCACAAATCATATGCTGTATATTATCATTTTTATGGTGTATCTATATCTATTTAGCCTACAGTACCTTTTGTGACCACACATGTTAAGGGAGGGGCGCTGTTGTTCAGGCCATGCACATCACACACAAACCCCCACACACACACACACACACACACACACACGGGGGGGGGGGGGGGGGGGGGGGGAGTGTGTGTGTGTGTGTGCAGGCGGGCGGGTGGGCGGGGGGTTCTGGCCCTGTTACAGATGTTGTCCAAAAATCATGCAGATCGGTACACAGCATCTCTGTAGCCGTTAAATGGAACGGGTATTTCTTACATTGATGCTCCTACATATTAGCATGCAAGCACCAATTAAAGTTACTTTCCATCCCTCATATACTGTGTGCACAGTGCACACCCCATAACCCACACACTGCACATCATTTTGGAGCTCATATCTTTGAACGGGTAAGGACTAGTATATATATATACTGCCGAATCCATTCCAACCATTAGTTTTCAGTTAAAATGACTCCTACACGAAATGAGCATTGTCACAAACTGCAGCTTATAGGGAAGTTCAAACAACCCATCCTCTTTCAGAGCGTGCTCGTATGTTAACCAGTGTTAACCACGTGAAATGGACGGATGCTTTCGCTTTCATTTTACCATCTCAGTCTACTGGCATTGCCATTTTTGTAATGTGGCCCACAGTCCCACTATTTGAGTATCCCTGACCTAGAGAACCCCAACCTAACGGTTGAACAATCTTCACAAATATCAGAACTTCACTCACATGTCACATAACATGCACGTTTTGACGCCATTGAGCTTGTAGATCTGCTATTTCTGCAATTTGACATACAACAGAACATACAGGGTTTAAGTGGTTAAGAGAGATCCATGGTTGAGATCCCAGCCCTTATCACTTTTATCACATAAAGAGAGATTTAGTGGAGAAGCACTTGAGGGCAAGTGTTCTCTGATGTTTCCCCAAGCACAGCAGTGAATCAACACAAATAAAACTCAACTGTCATTTCACTAGAAAACTTTATTAGAAACCATATAAAAAATAATAAAAAAAAAAAAAATCCTGTAAGACTCAGAGTTTAAAAACATCCAGCATAAACACATGAACCCTGAAAGAGCTGCCATGACAGATCAAACAGAATAACTCAAAATGTCATGAGGAACAAAGCAGGGGTGGCTTTGAAGCCGATGACATGACATACAGTATAATGTATAATATACATACTGTATAGTCATCTCTTTCTGGTGGAAACCTTGTATGTCCATAACTGTTACTTTTCACTTTCACTTTGAAAGAATTCTATAACAGTAAAAATGGACGATCTATAAGCTCACAACATGTCGCATCATGACGCGTGTAGAGCTTGAAGATCTGCAATGTTTCGCTACTTTTGTGTGCCAGTGTAGTATGACGAAGTAGGGCTAGGAAAAAAACACGTTGAAATGAGGTTTCTTTCCGACATCAACGATATACGTAGATTTTTGATGCATGTCATTGGGATCAAAAGCCCAGGGCTTGCATATGCATAACGGTAGGTTCCGTACGGAACCATTGTTTACTTAGATATGGAAGGATGACCTCCCACTTGGGTAATGACGCCCCCTGGCGATCATTCAGAGAAACTACTTCAGCTCCCGTACTAACGTAGGTAGGAAGGGCCTGTCACTCAAACCGGAGTGACCCGCCTCCAGGCTATATAAGCCCCCGGAGGCGGAAGTAACATCCTCTTAATACCACTCTCTGCCACATTCAGTGAAACAGAGGGGCATTACGTGGGAGGTCATCCTTCCATATCTAAGTAAACAATGGTTCCGTACGGAACCTACCGTTTACTGTCAATATTCCAGGATGACCTCCCACTTGGGATTCTTAAACTCCCCTCTAAGCCACAACCTACTCTCATACCCCCACACACCCCTCATACGGGTGAACACAGCCCAAACGGGCGTGACCCATCACCCAGAAGGTCCCAGGCCCACCGGACCTGTGAAGGCATGAGAAAATAAGGAGAGACCCTGATAGACCGAAGTCCGCCTCATTCAACTAAATGAAAAGGACAAGTCCACCTTATAAGTAAGACACACTATATAAGGAAAACACAGGGTCCCCCCCAAAATACCCCAGGTGGCTACATGCCCACCTGTGGGAGGGGAAGATCCGACTCCTCTATGACGTAGAGGAGGCAACTGCACCCAGAACCGAATGCGCTAGCGAAGAGGATTCGATATCCAGGTGATAGTAGGCTGCAAAGGTAGAAGGCGAAGACCAATTCGCCGAAACACAAATCTCCTGAACGGAGACTCCCTTTGCCAGTGCCCACGAAGTAGCCACACCTCTAGTGCTATGGGCTTTAAGTGCCGCCGGCACTTCCACACCCGCACTAGAGTAAGCCAGCCTAATAGCATCCACAATCCACCTCGAAAGAGTGGGTCTAGACACCGGCTTTCTGACAAGAACATTGCCCATTTCCACGAAGAGCTGAGAAGAAGCTCTAGAACCAGCAGTCCTGTCACAGTAGGCCTTCAATGCCCTGACAGGACAAAGGCAATTCAGCCGTTCATCCTCCACCGAGACAAACGGAGGAGGATGAAAAGCCAGAAGAACAACAGGCTCCTTAGGAACCACCATGTTCTTAGGAACAAACTTAAGATGAGGCTTGAGCAACACCTTGAGATCATTGTTCATAAACTGCATGCACTCCGCAGACACCGAGAGAGCTTGCAGGTCACCAACTCTTTTAGCCGTGGCCAAAGCCAGCAAAAGAGCCGTCTTGAAACTCAAAAGTTTCAAAGGCATCCCTACAAGCGGCTCAAAGGGAGCCCGACATAGGCCCCCTAGAACCACCTGCAGATCCCAAACTGGGAACAAAGACCTAGTCACCGGCCTCAAACGTTCAACTCCTTGCATGAACTTGATGACCTCCGGGACTTTAGAAGGTGCCCTGCCCGCCACCCCCAGGTGACAGGCATTAATAGCCGCCAAATACCCCCTAAGGGTAGAAAATGCAAGACCACTTCTCAAGCGGTCCTGCATAAATTCCAGAATTTCCTGGGCTGACGCCACATGGGCCACCACCGGTGGAACACGCGACTCACACCAGTCCTCAAAGGCATTCCACCTTCCATCATAAGACGCCCTCGTAGAAGGCGCCTTAGCACTCTGAATGGTAGCAACCACTTCAGAAGAAAAACCAGCTGCCAGCAGGTTTAACCTTTCACGTGCCAAACCCACAGGTCTAGGACCTGCAGGTCTTGGTGGAAGATCTCCCCCCTGGCCTGACTCAACAGATCCCTGCACTGAGGCAGCTGCCAACCCGGTTCGCAAAGGAGAGGGGCGATCGCCGATCTCCACGTGCCCTTGTAGGGAGCCACCAGGAGCATCTCCAGACCGAACCTCCTGACTCTCTCCAGAGTGGGTCGGATTAAGTCGAAGGGGGGAAACGCGTACAGTAGACCTCTCGGCCACGTGTGCGCTAAGGCGTCCAACCCCAAGGGAGGACTGCCCTTCACCGCGAAGAACAACGGACACTTCGTATTCTCCGCTGACGCAAACAGGTCCGCCACTGGCTGACCGAACTTGCGAAAAATCTGGCTCGCCACCCTGGGGTGGAGAGACCAATCCTCGTAGCGAGAACCTCCCCTGGACAGGAGATCTGCTCCGCTGTTGAGGAGACCTGGGACGTGTAAGGCCCTGATCGACTTGAGGCGCGACAAGCACCAAACCGTCAATTCTCGAGCCAGACGGTCCAGTGGCAACGACGACAGGCCCCCCTGTTTGTTGACATAAAACATGGCCGTCGTATTGTCTGTCCTGACCAGGACGTGACAATGCAAAATCCAAGGCTCGAAATGCTTGAGCGCCAGGAGTATAGCCATCAACTCCAAATAGTTGATGTGACGACCCCTCATCTCCAGAGGCCAAAGCCCCTGCGCTGTGCGCCCCTCGAAAGTGGCTCCCCATCCACTAAGACTGGCGTCTGTCGTGATCGACTTGCGGGAAACCACCTCGCCAATCGAGACTCCGCTGGTGAGGAACCCCTCCACCAGCCACGGAGACAGGGCGATCGCGCAGGAAGGGGAAACCGTAACCTTCTTGTACTTCAAGGAGGGCGGGATCCCGAGGGATAACATCCATCTTTGAAAAGGTCTCATATGAAACCTGCCCAAACGCAACAGATGTACTGCGGAAGCCATCATTCCCGTCAGTACCATGCAACTCCTGTAAGTGACCTCCTGGCCCACTTGAAAAGGAGTCGAGACATTCCCGAAACCTGTCCACCCTCTTCTCTGAGAGACGGGCCGACATGTCGGATGAGTCCAGAAGGACCCCAATGAATGTAAGACGACTTGCTGGAGTCAGCATGCTCTTGCCGTGGTTGACTATGAAACCTAAGGCCTTCAGGTGAGCCAAAACCACTTGTGTGTGACGCGCCACTTCGTGGGCGGAGCTCGCTGAAATCATCCAATCGTCGATGTACGTCGCCAACCTGACGCCCTGCTGTCTCAGCGGGGCGATGGCTGCTTCGGTCACTTTCACGAAAACCCTCGGGCTCAGTGACAGACCTAAAGGGAGTACTGTATACTCGTACAGGCGACCCTCGAAGGCGAACCGTAGGAATTTCCTGTGTGGGGGATAAATCTGGACGTGCTGATAAGCATCCTTCAGATCCACTGAACAGTGGAAATCCCCTTGCCTGACCGACCGTAACATGGTGGGTACAGTTAGCATCCTGAAAACGTATTTCTTCAGGTACACGTTTAGTGCCTTTAGGTCCAGGATGGGACGTAGCCCCCCCCCCTTTTTTGGGCACCAGGAAATAACGGCTCCAAAATCCCATGCGGGATTGGGTCCTGTCCAGCTCCACTATAGCACCCTTGCTTAGCAAGGAGCTGATCTCTTCTCTCAAAAGATTTGCTTTTAAACCACGCGCCCTGGTATGAATAACCCTGCTCGAAAGCGGGGGTATGTCTGCGAACAGTAACCTGTAACCCCTGGTTATCGTTCGAAATACCCAATGGCTCGGGTTGCATAACTTCCACTGGCGCGCGCAGCGTGCTAGCGTGTTTTGAGCGAGAGAAACCCCACCACTGTGCTTCCGTGACGGCGGAGCTTTTTTTGGCGGCCGGACCGGAAGTGGGGAACCTGCGTATCCGTATCCGGAACACCCGGATGCGGAGCGCAGGGGTTCAATAGGCCGCAAGGCGGGAACACCTTCTGATTGTACCGCTTGACTAGCGGAGCTTTTTGCGGCCGGACCGGAAGCGGGGAGCTAGCGAATCCGTATCCGGTGAAACCGGAAGCGTTCGGTTTTCGCTCGATAGAGCAACAGGAGGAGCAAAGCGATTCGACTGATAAACAGACTCGCCCACAACTAAAGCATTCTCCCCTGACAGGAGAGGAACTTTTACGCATAACCTCCACTGGCACGCGCAGCGTGCTAGCGTGTTTTGAGAGAGAGAAACCCCACCACTGTGCTTCCGTGACGGCGGAGCTATTTGGCGACTGGACCGGAAGCGGGAGACCTGCGTATCCGTATCCGGAACGACCGGATGCGGAGCGCAAGGGTTCAATAGGCCGCATGGCGGAAACACCTTCTGGTTGTACCGCTTGACTAGCGGAGCTATTTTGCGGCGGGACCGGAAGCGGGGAGCGAGCGAATCCGTATCCGGTGTCACCGGAAGCGTTCGCACTTCGCTCGATAGAGAGACAGGAAGAACCAAGCGATTCGACTGATAAACAGACTCGCCCACAACTAAAGCATTCTCCCCTGACAGGAGAGGAACTTTTACGTTTAATACCTGCTCTAAGGCCTTTATGCTTGTCCCTTGACCCGGGCTCATAGTAGGCCGACAGAATTTCTGACTCAAAGTTAAATTCATAGCATCGCTCACGCGAGGGAAAGCCCACTCGCGCGCATGAGGAACCACATAATTGTTTGACGTTAACATTACTGGTTGCTGATAAAAACCTGTGATTGATTAAGGAGTCCTGACGGGACTCCATCATTCTTACAGGAGGCATGCATAAAGGAGTCATATTGTCGACGCGAGGGATATTCCACTCGCGCGCATGAGGAACCACATAATTGTTTGACATTAACATTACTGGTTGCTGATAAAAACCTGTGATTGATTAACGAGTCCTGACAGGACTTCATCAATACTACAGGAGGCATGCATTTATCTTAGCCCCTGTCCTAAGGCCTTTATGTTTGTCCCTTGACGAGGGCTCATTAGTAGGCCGGCAGAATTTTGTGACTCATTGTTAATTCATTGCATTGACCACGCGATGGATATTCTCCTCGCGTGTAAGGGGAACCATCTAAATGTTTGACATAACATTACTGGTTGCTGATAAAAACCTGTGATTGACTACAGAGTCCTGACAGGACTACATCAATTTTACAGGAGGCATGCAAGATGGAGTCGTCTGTGCAATAGAGTTGGACAGAAACAGACTTGTTCTTTCAACAGATTTATCTGGGACACAAGAGGCATATTCATTGACATTCTCATTTTTATTTCCCCGACGCGGGGAAAAATAAACGTCCTCGTTTGGGGGGAGGGGAACCGGGTGACACCACGGACCCCTGCCCCAACACAATCCCCCTCTATAATGTCCGCAACTAAAGCATTCTCCCCTGACAGGGGAGGAACTTTTACGTTTAATACCTGCGCTATGGCCTTCATGCTTGTCCCGTGACGAGGGCTCATAGTAGGCCGACAGAATTGGTGACTCATCGTTAAATTCATTGCATTGTTCACGCGAGGGATATTCCCCTCGCGTGTAAGAGGAACCATATAAATGTTTGACATTAACAATACTGGTTGCTGATAAAACCCGTGATTGATTAAAAAGTCCTGACAGGACTTTCAACACTTTTACAGGAGTCATGCAAGATGGAGTCATCTGTGCTAGTGCAATAGAGTTGGACAGAAACAGACTTTGTTCTTTCAACAGATCTATCTGGGACACAGGAGGCATATACATCGACATTCTCATTTTCATTTCCCCGACGCGGGGTACAGAAAATAAACGTCGTGCCCACCACTCTATACTGGGGTCTGACAGAACCCAGAAAAGATTGTGCTTGTGTAACTTCCATGAGGATTGTAGCGCTTTAGTGAATCCAACATCTCCGTTGCAGAAAACCAAAGTCCTCTGCCATCGCTCCACCCGCTCCACCCGCCTGACTGGCGGGTGGAGGGGCAGTTGAAGTGCTGGCGCCGCAGGGGCCTTACCTTTCACTGTAAAGACAGGGCGAGAGCCATCCTCCTCCGCCATGTCCTCCTCCTTCTCGTCCTCAGAGTATCCTGAGTACGAACCCTAGCTCTGACTGGAGCTCAGGTCCGATTCGCGCCTGAAGGATCGGACTGCTTTGTTAAAGTTCACGTCGAAGGGGACGTCCCCGACGGTCACATCACAACGCTACTCTTTAGGCACCGCGCCCGTAGGAGAAATGGTCACCGGAGGGATATTGTTAGACTTCTTAGTCACCTTCCTCGCGGTAACTCCGCCAGACCCGCCAGCTCCAGTGACAGTGGAGCTAGCTGCGGTCGGCTGCACGGCAGGCGGTGTCTCACGTCGCTTGGCGCCATCTTGACCAAGGCGCGCTGCTGAACAAGCGGTGCCCCGGACGGCAGCGCCGCACCTTGACTATCGGTGCGGGCCGCCTGGGGCGGACAGCCTGGGCTGTAGGATCCAGAGCGTTAAGCCCTCCTGGTGGAGCGCAGGCTCCGAGGCCTGCCCTAGCCAGGTGGAACCGATGTACCATAGCGAAGCAGTGTAGTTAACGTTAACAAGGAAGCTGTCGAGCAACGAGCTAACGGCTAAAGCTAGGCCAAACTTGGTTCAGGCAGAAACATACATTCCCTCGGCAGAAAGGCAAGAGGGACCATAGCGAAACATGTAGCTAACGTTAACAAGGAAGCTGTCGAGCAACGAGCTAACGGCTAATGCTAGGCCACGCTTGGTTCAGGCAGAGGCCTTAACAAGCTAACAGCAGAACAAACATACATTCCCTCGGCAGAAAGCAAGAGGGTTCATAGCGAAGCAGTGTAGCTAACGTTAACAAAGGAAGCTGACGAGCTAACAAGCTAACGGCTAAAGCTAGGCCACGCTTGGTTCGGGCAGAAGCCTGAACAAGCGGTAAACTTCTTTGTTATAGAAAAGAAAACCGTCGGTTTAGGACGGGACAAGAATAATTATTCTTAAGTACGGGTATAATTCAACACTCGCCGGTGGGCGACTCCAATGCCACCGCTTTAGGCTAATGCGCGAAGAATAAAATACAAAGGCTGAGTTTCAACTTATCTGAATGTGATATCGCAGAGAGTGAAAAGAGGATGTTACTTCCGCCTCCGGGGGCTTATATAGCCTGGAGGCGGGTCACTCCGGTTTGAGTGACAGGCCCTTCCTACCTACGTTAGTACGGGAGCTGAAGTAGTTTCTCTGAATGATCGCCAGGGGGCGTCATTACCCAAGTGGGAGGTCATCCTGGAATATTGACAGTAAACAATGGTTTTCTCTCAACATGACTGAATCTAAAATGTATTCAGCAATACTGTACATCAGGGCTCTTCAACGTTTTCATGCCAGGGACCCCTTAGTTGAGAGAGATGAACCAGGGACCCCCACTACATATTGTGTAGAATTGTGTTGCAAAATGTTAATAGATTTCTTAGACAGCTTAGACTTGTTTGACAGCACTGTCATCATGTTGGAGTGATGTGTGTTTTCAGACATTTAACCACTTGAATGTCAAATACGTAGTCTGCTCTTCTTTTCCCTCTACAAACCTCTTTGCCACAAATAGCCGATCTACAAGCTTACAACGCCTTGCAGCGCGAGGCGTTGTAAGCTTGTAGATCTGCTATTCTTTGGTTAATGTTCCACTCAAATTAGGGATGCTAGGGTTCAAATGGTTAATGTAAAAACATGATCCTATCACTCAAAGATTTGGGGGACCCCCTGTAGTAACTCTGAGGACCCCCTAGGGCATACATGGGCAACTGGCGGCCCGGGGGCCACATGCGGCCCTCACCTTCACTTAATGCGGCACGCAGGTTGATACCTGAATACTGATATATTATTGATTTCAGCTGTTATAATTCCAAACATGAGCTGCTTTAATTCCGTCAGTCTATATTAGTAGCTTAATGACTAGTATAGTAGTATTAAAATGTTTTTTTTATGTCAAATGTATTTGTATTTAGGTTCATAAAGTTAACATGAGTATATAACTAAATGCGTTTGAAATTAAATCAAAATGTTACATTTCAGGATCCCAATACAAAAAATAAAAATACAAAATTCAGGATTCCAATTCAAAAGATGCAAAAAATAGCTGCAATGCGTTTTGAGCTTGTAGATCTGCTATTTTTGCTTCTTTTGTATGAGATACTAGAATGACAAAGTAGGACATAGCAATATGCAATGTGGCCCTCTGGAGTTTAGGTGGAAATATAGTGGCCCCCTCCATCATCAAAGTTGCCCACCCCTGCCCTAGGGCAGTGGTTCTCAACCTGTGGGTCGGGACAGCCAGAGGGGTCCCCAAATTATTTTGGGGGGTCCCCAGAAGTTTAGCTAAATGTTAACATTGTTTTCTCACTCAAAAGTAAACAGACCAACATACAGTATAAGTGTATACAGGGTATCTGAACATTTCTAAAGTGACAATTTTAGTACCTCTGGTCAAACATTGGTCAAATTGTAAAATATTAGAGGCAGAAATTGTGCTGCTCACAACGCCTCGCGTTGCGAGGCGTTGTGAGCATGTAGATCTGCTATTTTCACAATGGAAGGGGTCAAACTAAATGTAATGTCAACTCCTACAATTCCAAGTGCTTGTCACGGTGGGGGGGTCCCCAGTTCAAATATGAATATTTTGGGGGTCACGGCCAGAAAAGGTTGAGAACCACTGCCCTAGGGTTCCCGGACCCCCTGTTGAAGACCCCTGCTGTACATCCTCCATATTGAGTGAAACAACCGTTCCTGTGCAAGCCTCAATGCTGAAGAAAAAATAAATGGCCATGTGGCTAAAACAAGTTGGAGAAAAGGAGACATACACATTGAACTCGTATTCACCCACTGGGGATTTACCATTCTGCATCTGGACCAGAATTAATCCTTTTTTCTTCCCAAATGGTTGACATTGGTCTTGTGTCTTTGCCATGAAACGTATTGATCACTATATCAAATGCAGTGGAGAGAAGAGCTATTTTGTGGAAATGGTGCCATCTTTTGGATATTGAAACAAAGTATTGAATGTAATAATACAGTATACTGCTGTGCTACAACTGGACAACTGAATTTCCCCCTTGGGATAATAAAGGTATCTATCTATCTATCTATCTATCTATCTATCTATCTATCTAATACAGTCTCAACCAAATCTGTGGCTTGTGTCAAAGCACAGCCGATTATATTTGCTGAAAATAAGGCTTGGTTTGGAACAGTGGCCGAGGCAGGTTGGTGATCGACGTAATCGTTGAGTATTCCTCGTGAAGACCAACAGTCGAATAACACCTAACAGTGAACAAAGAAGTTCCGCTCACTCGGGTGCTTATCTAGTAGTCCTCACCCACAACAAGTTTATCCAGAAGAGCAGAGCTCATGGCTGTAATATATAACGTATGGCAGTAAACAAATAATTGGCAAATGAAAACGTGCAGTGCATTTCCAAAGGAATTCCACATAAACGTCTATCAACCGCAGTGAGCAGCTACAGAACAAAGTGACGCCACTCCATTCATCATTTACGCAGAGAATGGCCGACACAGGAGAGTGAACGTCAGTCAACGCATCACGCTGCCTAGGAAACACCGTCTGTGCTCTGGATTGGACGAGGAGCAGAGAAACCAGTGAGGTCACGCAGGGGCGTCACAAGGGGGGGAAAAGTGGGACTGAGTTACGAGGGCCCAAGGTGGAGGGGCCTTAATTATTTTATACTTTAGCTATTGAAAAATAGCAGATATACAAGCTTGTAGATCTGCTATTTTTGAAAAGTCGTGAAAATGTGTGCAAATCTTTGAATACCTGTATTTTCGAAGGTCCATGGCCAAATACATGTCATTTTGGGGGTCCTTCACATGCAAAAGTTTGAGCACCACTGACATAGAAACATAGGTCTCTCAAGAAACCTTAGAAGGGTTTGAAATATTCAAAGACTTGCACACATTTTCACGATTAAAAAAAAATAGCAGATCTACAAGCTCGCAGCGCGGCACTCGGTGCCGCGCTGTGAGCTTGTATATCTGCTATTTTTCAACAGTTAAAGTACCCAGGGCCCAGGATTTGGCGCGACACCCCTGGCGACGTCACAGTTTGAGCGGGATGACGGGCCAGTACTTGGGCTGCTTGCGGTCACAGTTCCTGTCGAACGTCAGCTGCATGGCCGCCTCCATGCCCTGGATCCTGGCGGCGTTGGCGCCGTACAGCTTCTTCATCTCGGCCGCGCGGCGCTCGCCGGGCCGCTCGGCGGGCGGAGCCTTGCTGCCCAGCCACGACTCCCTGTGCAGGTCCCTGTCGGCCGGCATGTAGGCCTCCTGCTGCTCTGCCTCCAGCTGCTGCTGCTTCTCTGTAGGGAGGAAGGGAACAGTTCCAAAAGGTTAGCAACACCCACAGCCACAACACCAGAGGGAGCGCACACAATGATCTGATAACACAAACCCATAAGACAAATATGGGTCTACAACAGGGGTCTTCAACAGGGGGTCCGCGGAGGTACTGCAGGGGGTCCGCGAAATTATTGCCAAAAAAAAATGTTTTTTTTTTTTTTTTTTTTTTTTTTTTTACATGTTAAAAAATAAATCATGATTCTATCCATTTTGAATAGCTTGAATACATGATTACTATGCAATTGACAGATTGTTGATATTATTGACATTGGTTCTCAGTTAATAAGTAGTATGTTTAGAAATGGTAGTGTAACTGGTACTGTACATGTTTAAAATAAAAAATATGTTGTAGCCCCGACCCCCCAACCCTACGAGGTGGTAGGGGTCCCCGCTCCATCTCCCCATCAGTTTGGGGGTCCCCGGCCTGAAAACGTTGAAGACCCCTGTTCTACAACACTGCCGCCCAGGTGTGGAATTCCTGGCTTCACCTTTACTCACCTTTACTTACTTGTACTGTTCTCCATTTTGTCTTATAAAATGATCAATCAATCAATCAATCAATCAATAGGGGTGCAATCTTTTTTTACCCAACTCATCGATAAAAATACAAAATAAAAGATACATATTGGGCCCGGGTGGCTGGCGTAGCCGTCTGGGAACCTAGGCTGCTAATACGGCCCGAGTGTGTCGTGGGTTCGAGTCCCGATCCCAACGACATTTGCTGCGTGTCACCCACCCCGTTCTCTCTACCCATTTCCTGACGGTCTACTGTATATCTAATAACACTTATGTTGCAATGATTTTTTCCGGCCAATGTCCCGCGTTGCCATGGTTACCATAGACTTCCATGTAATTGTGCAAGTGTGTAAAAAGTGCACGCCCATGCCTAGATGATGCAGCACGTGTGTAGATGCTGTTCACAGCTTTCAAACAAAAAAATCCGCTTGGAAATCCGTGCAGGCATTCATGATTTATCAGCCATTATGTTTTCTTCAGATGTAAACAAACATGGCTGCCATGTTTGAAAGAATGGGTTGGTATGGGGGTTAAACATGCAATTTCGCGATCGCGATCATGCCTTAAGCTGGTTGCACACTGCTGCGTTTTTCGGGCCGAATATCGGAGTGAATTTCGGAGAACGCAAATAAAAAAATCAACCTCACGTTATGTCAGTCACGTTTGCACACTGCCGCCCGTTTCGCGCACCACTCAGTCCCTTGCTCTCTCTATCTCCCTCTCTCTCCTTGTCCTGAAAAACGCATTTCGCAACGAAAAACGCAGCAGTGTGCAACCACCTTAATACATTTCTGGAGGTCCAAAAAATATTTTTGAAAAAAAAAAAATTGATTTTTTTTTTTTTTTTTTTTTAAACGGCCCAAACTCGGGAAACTCGGGGTTGGCACAGCACTAGTACCAATACAAACTCGGGAAACTCGGGTTGGCACCATATGTGTTAATAAAGGTAGAAAAGGCCCCCCAAAAAATTGTAAATTAAAATAATAATAATGATAAGCGATCATTTGATTAAGACCGGGAAAGCATCTGTGCCATTTTCGATTTTAACCATTATTTTATACTTTCAAAAATAGCAGATATACAAGCTCACAGCGTGTCACTTGTACCGCGCTTGTAGATCTGTCGTTTTTGAAACAAATAGATTTTTCTCAATCTCAACCAATTCTGGAGGTCCCTGGAACAACGAGATGGGGTCCGTGGCCAAATACATATAATTCTAGGGGTCCTCGACATGAAAAACTTTGAGAACCACTGATATAAAAACATACGTTTTTCATAAAACTTTAGAAGATGGCCCTAAATGGTTTAAGGAAATGATCAACAAGATAACTCACTCAGTTCTTCCCTGTGCTTTTCCGTCTGGGCAAAATACTGCCTCAGTTCGTCTGTGATCTCCATGTTGCTGACGTCACACTCGATTTGGTCTTCTGAGCTGCTGTCCTCCTCGTCGCCACCCTCGCCGTCCCCGCTGTCCTCCTCCTCGTCACGGACCCTGCCCGGCCGCCTGCCGCCACTCTCTGCTCCTGTATATGTAGGCCTGTCACAGTTATTACATAATCGCCTAATCGTAATTATTTGACATCATCGCAATTATTTTGTCATAATCGTCATAGTCGTTAACATGTTGAAAAATGTCCATATTTTCAAACATTTTCAAAAATAGTGGAAATAGCCGATCTACAAGCTCACAACGCATCGCATCGCGACGCGTTGTGAGCTTGTAGATCGGCTATTTCGACTATCAATGTTCTTTTTCAAGTATAAAGTTGTCAAATATGTCAGTCATTTCTTTGTATATTTAGGTTATGTGTCATATCTGCCATGTGCAACTTCAAAGCCTACAAGCCAAACAGGAATGTAATTGTCAAGGACAAAATGTAATTGTTAATCGTCAATTATTTGAGTGACAATTAATCATCATGTAAAATGTTATAATGGTGACAGCCCTAATCGTTCCCATGCTGAAGAAACTTCATATTTCCTTTTTTTTTCAAATTAGATGAAATAGCAGATCTACAAGCAAATCAGCAATTTCCACTAAATATATTCATATGCATATTAATGTTTATTTACAAAGCCTAAAAGACACACAGAAATGTGTGATTCTTATTTTTTTTTATGTTCCAGCGTAAAAAATAGAATCAAAACCGTAAATTGCAATTTATTTGTGTGACAATTAACTGTCAAGTGAAATGTAACGATGGTGACAGTCCTACCCGTATGCCAGTCTGCGTAGCGCTGCCCAGTCTGACAGGGGTACTGGTAGGGGTGGTAGAGAGGGCCGTAGGCCGCCTCCAGTGCCTTCCGGTAG
The DNA here is from genome assembly GCF_963921795.1 of Nannobrachium achirus. Lineage (NCBI taxonomy): Eukaryota > Metazoa > Chordata > Actinopteri > Myctophiformes > Myctophidae > Nannobrachium > Nannobrachium achirus. The sequence goes on along the minus strand of NC_137831.1, from coordinate 42,289,505 downwards.
GCATGTCTGTGTCTCTGGTGCCATGACATTGCCAGCTGGTAGTGTTGCCAGTAGCGCCCGTACACCGGGTTGGCAAACCAGGACACCACACTGCCATCCTCCTCCTGTCCATGACAGAATCAAGATATGATGATGAAACATAATTGATCTCCAGGGGCGTCACAAGGGGGGAAAAGTGGGATTGATTGATTGATTGATTGATTGATTGATTGATTGATCGAAGACTTTATTCGAAGTTTGCATAGAAAAAGGTACAGTTTCATGACGGTACAGTTCACTGGTACAAGGTCTACTAAAAGGAGATCCTATGCAGTAGATATAGTCAGTAAAAAAAGAAAAAAATGAAAGAACAAAAAACAGTAAGTTTATACAAACAGAAAGTATATTCAAAGAACTGGCAGGGGACGGTAGGGCTGGGCTGGGATAGGTTTGTTTTTACCAGTTGCGAACGGCTGCTGCCTGTAAGTGGTTTTTCAGGGCGATTTTAAAGGATGCTAGTGATCCACACTCCTTTAAGACCTTCGGTAAGGCATTCCACATTTTTGTGGTATAGCAGAAGATCGAGTTTGACCCTTTCTTTGAGGTGACCCTGAGTTACTAGGGCACAAGGTGGAGGGGCCCTTAATTATTTTATACTTTAGCTATTGAAAAATAGAAGATATACAAGATCACAGCGCGGCACCAAGGTTAGGCAATTGGAACGCACTGGGTGAAAAGATTAGTTACAAAATCATGAGAGAAGAATTTAGAAGAAAAAAAAGATGAGAGGTACATGTAAAAATGCAGGAGCAAAACCAATATATAATACTATTAACTTGGGGTGGGAAATTAATAACGGCTACCAAATGGATGGCAAGTTTGTGCATTCAACAAGTCACCAACAAGACACCTCCTTAAATTAAATAATGGCCCAAGTCATTATTTTAAGAACATGTTTTTCTCCTAATACTCTCATGTCACAGCATTTACAACGTTATTGGCATAACCTTTTGTGTGAAATGAAATTATTATACATATCATATCATTTCTTAAATTTGGTTTAATTTATTCTATTTTTGGGAAAGAAATGTTAGGTAGCCAACATGGCTCACACATGTCAGTGATGAAGACTATTATCAGCCACACTTTGTTGCTTTCTGGATCACTGGACAAGTTATTTCTGGTTTACAGCCCCAATAAGTCATATGGGGTAGCATGAGCTATTATCTAGCTGCTCAATCATATCTAGTCAACACGGATCCTGTTTTAAAACCTTCATAAAATAGAGAAATTCTCCCGTCATGGACCATACATATAGTAAGGTAAATAATCAGGTGGTGTGGGATATAGACCAACTTGTACTTTTATACTTTTAGACAGAGATCATGCCATGTTGGAAACCCAGGTGGGGATCTACAACGGCAAATAAATAACCACAAACTAATATGCCTCTGACTGAGCACAAATCACATTTCTACGATGAGAGACAGTGTGAAAGATGTGTGTTTACCTCCTCCATGTTGTGTTATCTTCCTGCTAGCTTTACCCAGCATCCTTTGTGGTCCGACACCGAGCGTAAGATAATGTGGGTATATGTGGCGCCATCTAGTGGCAGTACCGCTGCACTGCACCCATATACATGTAACATCCTGCAACTTCACAGAGCAGAGAGGAGGGAGCACCTGTAAACCTGGAGCTCTGTCAGCTTTAAGAAAAATAACGTGATATTTATTTAGTCCTACTTGCTTTGTGCTGTGGTAATATAGACCTATTAACACCAACTAATCACTAAGCATCACTGTGCTCCCAGTCCCAACAGCAGCAGCCACCACAATAGCCTACAGGCAGCTCTCAGCACTGTCTCAGTCTGTCTGGGACCATGACGGCGGATTGCACTGCTGAATCAGAGGTAACTTTCACTTACTGCGATTTTTGTGGTGCAACAGCTTCGCCGACGTTCGTTTTCAGCTGTTTAACACTGTCTGGTGCCATCATCTGTCCACAGAGTATCCAAAAGAAAATAGAAGAAACCAGGGAAAGATTCCGCTCTGAATATGTGCAAGGTAAGGTAGGGCATTGATTGATTGATTGCTTGAAGACTGTATTAGAAGTTTGCATAGACGGTAGGCTACAGTTCACTGGTACAAGGTCTACTAAAAGGAGATCCATGAAAAGACTAAGCTTATTTCCACAGGAAACCATTAAAGTATCTCACCGATTGAAAAAGTGTATAAAAAGTAATAAATGCATGCAGACTGTGGCCTGTGGGCTAAGGTATATCTGTGGCCTTTTAATGTGATACAAAATAAAGCTATCTATTCAGACGTGCTTGTTTTCCTTTTACAAGGTAAACAAGCATGGATGAACATTACTCATCATCATACCACATTGTTAAGGTTGCTCTCTAGCTGTATCTGCTCTGCTCTCTGCATTCTAGATGCAGGATGGTCTAAATTGTGTTAAACAACAGTAACCACAACAGACTAATGCTGTTATTTTTTACTTGGGGCTGCCCTGCTTTACCAGCCACTTTGTCAGGCATTTATTTTAATTATTCTTTTCCAATTCTGAACAGGCTGTATGTTGTGCGCTGGTAAAATAGTGGGATCAAGACAATCAGTGTCATAGATGTATTTTATCGAGTCTGACTTTTACTTTTGTTCGATAAAATACTTCTATGATACTATGATAGTCTTGATCCAAGGCTGGGAGCTTTGGTGAGGTTGGAATGGCACTGATGTTTTTCTCCTGCTGTTCAACTAATCATGCAGAGTCCTCAGACCAGTATGAAGCCAGAGATCTGGAGAGGTTGTGGAGAGAGGATGTGTTGGTGGACAGCTACCTGGACTGGGGGCACTATGATGTGGAGGAGGCTCTGAAAATGATAGCGGAGAGCTTTCAATGGAGAAAAGAGCTCTGTGTGAATGGTATGTTCTCATGACACACTGAACCCAAACACCAGGGGCGTCACAAGGGGGGGAAAAGTGGGAGCGAGTTACTAGGTAGGGCCCAAGGTGGAGGGGCCTTCATTATTTTATACTTTAGCTCTTGAAAAACCGAGTGCCGCACTGCAAGCTCGTAGAAAAGTCGTGAAAATGTGTGCAAATATTTGAATATACTGTATGTATTTTTCAAGTGAACATTTGTAACTCACATTTTGCTTCTTGGGGGTCCCTGGAACTAAATATTTTGAGATGGGGTCCGTGGCCAGATACATTTCATTTTGGGGGTCCTTCACATGAAAAGGCTTGAGCACCACTGACAAAGATAGTTTTTTCAAAAAACCTTAGAAGGATTTGAAATATTCAAAGACTTTTCATGATTTTTCAAAAATAGCAGATCTACAAGCTCGAGTGCCGCGCTCTTAGCTTGTATATCTGCTATCTTTCAATAGTTAAAGCACAAAATAATGGGTAAATAATGCGTTCCCAGTCTAAATGGGTTAAACCCCCTCCCCCTATGAAGAACATGCATGGTGGGCCCGCAGTGAATCCTTGTACCCAGGGCCCAGAATTTGGTGCCACACCCCTGCCAAACACCCACTCTCTCTTGTGCTTTTAAACTGAAGTCCATGAATACGCTGAAAGTTGAGTGTTAGAGGCCAAGGGGTCCGTGCCAAGTTGATAAAATAAGATGTCATAAAAGTAATATGACGCTTCCATTTCAGAAATCCACCAACACTCCTTGTAAATTATTAGTGATATCACTAGTCATCACAAGACATTTGCTCATAAAGTATTATCATTAATTAGGGGTGGGCGATATGGAAAAATACAATATCACAATGTTTTCCCAAGCTGTATCACAATACACGATTTTATCACGATTCTTTTTCACATTGGTTTTTATGGTTATTTTTCAAGTTACTTGACAAAAACTAGACTCTCTGGGTTCCTTTTTTGGAGGTCTAATTTGAACTTTACAAGTATGTAACTCTGACAGTATACAAATGAAACCAAATGGACCCTTACGGGTCCATTTGGTTTCATTTGTATACTGTCAGAGTTAAGTGGAGACCTGACATTTTAAAGTTTGAGAGCTACTGATTTAGACCAAAATGCAGGTTTAAATTGAATTCTGCAATGAATCTTTGTATGAATTCTGCAATGAATCTCTGTATTAACGATTCAACAGGATTTCCTATAAGGCTCCCTCATTGTATCACGATATATACGATACCTCTGAAAAGGTGTATCGTGGAGACATTGTATTGTCTCTCAACGATAATTATCACCATATCGCCCACCCCTATCATTAATATCTTAGGCTATTCAAATTTTCAGTTATTTAACAGGATATTTCTCCCAATCATAACCTGGATGCATCAGGTATTGAAATGTTCTCAAACCACTACGTGACCCCCAATTGGGAAGGAAGCACCTTATAAACATCCATCCCTGTTCTCTACCAGTACCTTCCCTCCTGTCTACCTTTAGTTTGACAGAGAATTCCCATAAGCCATTATTGGCTCATTAAAACTGTGACTGTGACAGTTGAATCATGGTCTACAATGAAAACGACTGTGTGCTAACATAGACGCTGCACTGTTGAGGCTAGACCAGCCTGCTGGGGCGTCACAAGGGGGGGGAAAGTGGGACTGAGTTACCAGGGCCCAAGGTGAAGGGGGCCTTCATTATTTTATACACCGAGTGCCACGCTGTGAGCTTGTAGATCAGCTATGTTTTAAAAGTCGTGAAAATGTGCGCAAATCTTTGAATTATATGTAACATTTGTAACTCAAATCTTTCTTCTGGGGGGTTCCTGGAACTAAATATTTTGAGATGGGGGTCCGTGGCCAAATACATATCATTTTGGGGGTCCTTCACGTGCAAAAGTTTGAGCACCATTGACATAGAAACAGGTTTTTCCAAAAACCTATGCAAGGATTCGAAATATTCAAAAACAAATTTTCAAGATTTGTCAAAAATATCAGATAAAAATTGCAGATCTACAAGCTCGCAGCGCGGCACTCGGTGCTGCGCTGTGAGTTTGTATATCTGCTATTTTTCAATAGTTAAAGCACAAAATAATGCGTTCCCAGTCTAAATGGGTCTAAATTAACCCCTCCCGCAGTGAATCCTTGTAGGCTTGTACCCAGGGCCCAGAATTTGGTGCAACACCCCTGCCAGCCTGTACATCCTTGCTCTCTCTCTCTCTCTCTCTCTCTCTCTCTCTCTCTCTCTCTCTCTCTCTCTCTCTCTCTCTCTCTCTCTCTCTTCACACATACACACTGACCTTTTGTTTATTTTATTTTTTATTTCTGTGGGCTAGCTTAGCCTGCATTGGCACACTCAGTTTTATTCACGTTTATCTCCGTTTGCAGATATCAATGAAAGCTCTGTATCAAAACAGCTCATGGAGTCTGGCATGCACTATCTCCATGGTTACGACAAGGAGGGCAACAAGTTGTGTAAGTGCTGCTTATAGACTTGGTGCACATTGTGCCATTTGGATGGGTTGCTGTGGCGTCTTGCTGTGGCAGCCATTATTGCTTTAAAAGGAAAAAAAATACTGTATATATATATTCTTGACTTATTTGCACTGACTTTGGTCACTTTTTTTTCAGGCCCTGTACTATTGGGCTGTGTTGGTTGTACTGTGTATTATTGCGGTGTTGATATGGCGGTGTGATACTTGTGTTGCATGACTGCATTGACTAGCAGTGACTGTTATGTGCACTCTTTTGTTTGGCACTGTTTGCTAAGTTATGCTTGACGTGTCACTTATGAGCGTTGAATGTTTCGTGGTCACTTTATGTATATATTCTTCTCTCTTTGCAATAGCTTTCGACACTTTATGTTTTATTTATCTTTTTTTGTGCTTGCTCTTTGGACTGTATACTACAGTACTCTTTTTCTTTTTCTTAAGTCTCTGTAACTTGTAACCTTAACTGCTGTGCTGCCTCTGGGCAACTGAATTTCCCCTGTGGGATAATAAAGGTATCTATCTATCTATCTGGATCTGTTTCCCCAGTTGCGAGAAATTCACAAATACGGATCATTTTAAAGGCCCCAATCAGTGATACAAATGTAACAAACTGGTAACTCTATTTGCTGCATTTTTCTGTATAATAATTGCATTCATATGTAAAAACTGCTGTTCCTCTCAGTCTGGTTTAGGGTGAAACTACTTGTCAAAGATGTGCGTGGTCTGCAGGAGAAGAAGAAGTATGTGGCCTTCTGGCTGGAGAGCTTCATCAGGAGAGAGCCTGGTTCCCTTCTTACTGTGGTTTTTGACATGACTGACTCTGGCCTGGGCAATGTGGTAAGAAGCCACGATGTATTCTTTTATTAGACAAAAGTGGAGAACAGAACAAGTATAGTCAATACATTAAAATAATGTAGTACAGTACAAGTACAGTTAAAGGGGAAGACCACCCATTTTCAATATTGAACTATGTCATTAATATACAATGTGTGATGTCATCAAGTTGTACTTTACAATACAAACCCCAAAATCAATCCTCCAGTTCTAGGCAACACAGAAGAGGGGGAACCTTTTTTTAATTTCCACACAACTCCTCTAAGGTATATTAATGACATATTTCAATATTTACAATAGGTGGTCTTCCCCTTTAAACCCGCTGCCTAAAAGGAGCATCCCAAATAAGTCCTTTTACAGCCTTTTTTTACGTCGGAGGTCCTTGGTATTCAACTCATGGATATAACAAATGGCACAAAAAAAAAAGAAAAAAAAAAAGCTCACTTCTCGCCTGTCTATGGGAGAAGTGATAACTACCTCCGCCTCTACTCCTGAAAGATTAGTTTTCAGGGCAGTCTTGAACGAAGTCAGTGAGCTACATGTTTTAAGGGAAGTAGTCAAGGAATTCCACACTTGGGTGGTAATGTTGTAGAAGGAGAATTTACCCATATCTGTCCTCTGGTGTTGTGGTTGTGGGTGTCGCTAACTTTTTGGAGATATTTGGTCAGATATGCTGGCACTGAGGGGATTGAGGGGGCAGATTTGCATTGACTCTTTTGAAAGTCAATCCCATTTTTGGTTGTTTTACCCTGTCTTCCACGTTGAGCCATCTAGCAAAATGTGTGGGAGAAACGTGGGTCTGGAGGTTTGGAGCTTAGTCTTTAGTGGCTTTTTGGTGTTGGAGTACCAGGAGGTGCAAGCATAATCAAAGTGGGACTGAATGAGGGCCCCAGTGCTGTTCTAAGGAATAAGCCTTTGAAATGCCACCGAGAGTGGAACATGAACACACATATGAATGAACACTCCTCCATGCGTTAAATATGCTGTCAAGTCTTAAGCCTTAAGTGTTTGCATTCAGCGCAACTTGCAAAATAGGGATTGAGCATAAGATGGTGGCGTTATGACTTAATTACTGCATAAGATGTGGAAATAAGACACGCATAAGGGCTCTAAAACCAGCAAGGAAGATGTACACTTTTTCAATTCTTAAGAATAGATACAATATGTTCCCCCTTTCTCCCCTGCAGGACATGGACTTTGTGAGGTACATCATCAACTGTTTCCAGGTGTACTACCCCAGATTGTTGGGTAAGTACTACAGTACCAAGGCCTTTCACTGCAGACCTCGGATCCAGATTTTACTGTGCAGCGTTGAGTAGTGGTCACAAACAATCATGTTTGTGCACATGTCACATGTACTGTAGTGCAATGCACACATATTACACCATTACCTCATGAATCATCAGTCCTGATTCTAGGTTAGTATAAAATAATAATAAAATAAACTATAGGCGCAATGTAAAGTATAATTTAAATTCTCAAGGGGTTCCTTGGGGGTCTGTAAATTCCACTGTTGCATTCATTGTCATTTGGTTCCAATAAGAGTTTCAGCTAAATGTCTAAAGGTTACACATGTCTGCAGAGCAGAGTAATCAGATGACGTTCTGTGAATGCATTACCTCAGTGTTTCATATCAATACATTTGTCTTCTTTTTTCCCCAGCCAAACTTTTTGTTTACGAACTGCCATGGATTATGAATGGTAAGTTAATATGGCCGATAAACACACATTAACCACTTTTAATCTGATGTCCCTATTTGGAGCATGTCCTTATACGTGATTTTCAAAAATTAACAAATATTCCTAAACTTCTACAAAAAAAAACATTTCCAAATAGCTCTACAAGCTCACATTGCGTGACACTGTTGTGTGACAAAGTGTAAAATAGTGCTTAAGTGGTTAATCGAATCATGTATATTAACAAGCACAGTTGATACAAATTGTAATCTGTCTGTATGATTCCAGCTGCTTGGAAGATTATTAAAAGTTGGCTGAATCCACAGGCCATCGACAAGCTGACGTTTGTCTCCAAAACAGACATTTTGACGTATATCGACCCAGAACATTTGCCCTTTCACATGGGAGGAACTGTATGTACACACACACACACACACACACACACACACACACACACACACACACACACACACACACACACACACACACACACACACACACACACACACACACACACACAGAGAGAGAGAGTACACACAGAGTACACACATTGTACTAGTGTGCACTCTAACAAAAAATTCTGGGGCCAGCAGCGCTGCTGCTCTTTTTTTGGGACCTTCCCGGTTAGGTCTGTTTATATGGAAACGTAAGCAGAACTTGGTCCCGGAACTTCACAGATTCTTGAAAGTTCTTGGTTCTGGAAACTTCTGGTTCTAGTTCTGGTTTGGCCCTGTAGTGGAGAATGGGCTATAATGGCTGCATGTGAGATGGTAATTAGAGAGACCATCAGCAACTGTAATGTCACAAGTTTGATTGTATTTATTAAATACAATCAAACTTGTGACATTACAGTTGCTAAGTACAGTACATTAAGTCCTTAGTTACTTTACACCACTGGTTATTTCCACAATGCATCTTAACCTAGACAATTTGCCCTCCTGGCTCTCAAACTGTGGAATAAACTCCCTGTCGCACTTAGAACTACAGACTCACTCCCTAGCTTCCACCGTGGACTGAAAACTCACCTCTTCAGACTCCACCTAAACCCATAGCACTACTGTAACACTCCCCTTCCCTCAATGACCGCACATGAAGCTAGATAGCATTTTTATGTTTTAGAAACGTTTTGTACTGATTAGGTGTGTGGTCTACCTATGTTACTGTTGTTGATGTACTGACATATTATCTTGCTTATTATATTGATGTATTACCTGCTTATTGTAAGTTGCTTTGGATTAAAAGCGTCTGCTAAATGCCTAAATTGTAAATTGTAACTTAGGCCATGGCTATACGGAGCTGGATTTTTCATATATCCCGGTTTTTCAGATATCCACATAGAAAAATATCTAGGTCCACACGAGAAAGATATCTAGGTCTAAAATAATCTGATTCCCCAGACCTCCACTGGGGGACAAGCACACACAGTAAAGTCTTAAGAGATATCCGGGTACCGTGTTTACACGGATCCAGTGAATCGGATATTTTTCAATGTCTTCACTTATTTATCCGGTTTAAAAAATATCCAGCTTTGTGGTCGAAATATCCAGCTTCATGTGGCTGCAAGCCCCAACAGCACAAAAAAATGTCTAGCTTCAGAAATATCCAGCTCCGTGTAGCCAGCATTGTTCTCATTCATTAATTATGGACATGTCTAATTCTCTCTCCAGGACAGCTTCGCTTACAGCTACCCTCCTCTTCCAGGAGATTCCTTCCAGTCGCCCATCTCCAAGCCTGGCCACGATGAGGAGATGGAAACAAAGGAGAACCAGAACTCTGAACCAGCACTCAGACCCAGAAAGGTTTTGGTTCTTACTCTTTTTGTGTGTGCTTCCAGTGGTGTAAAGTAACTAAGTACATTTCCTTAAACTCTACTTAAAGGAGTGGTGACGCGCCCCGAAATTTTACATTGTGCTGCAGCAGGTCACGTGGTCTTTCTCCAAACAGTCTGAAAAGGAGGCGGGGCTGTATCAGTTAGTAGTGAATGTATACTTCGTCCGTTGTGACGGTGCCGCGCAATGTATACTTCGTCCGTCGTGCGGTGCTGCGCACACCGTGATGCGTTGTTGTTAGTGTGTAGCCCGGCTAGCGCCGCACCGCACTATTTTCGAGAGCTATTGTGTGTGTACACACACACACACACACACACACACACAAACACACACACACACACATATGGCTTGCTCCGGTCGGTCTGGTGCTCCAGTCAGGTTTAGGGGAAGAGACAGCAGGGTATGGCCGACAAAACCGTCTCAGGGACGGGGAGAAGTGTGTTGACCCTCGTAACTAATCTCTGACACCTTTTTTGAAGAAGACATGTACTTTTTTACCGGTCTAACCATTGATTTTATAGCGAATGCTATATCATTTTGACCCCTAGAACTGATAGTTTTAAAGTTGGTTTAGAAAGTCGGAAACACACCTCGGACAGCTTTTGTTGGGTCAGTTTCAAAAGATAATGATATGGATTCTCGACTCCGCCCCTCCCCCCCATATTAGCCCAATCAAATTAATGTATTGCCGTTACTGTACAGAAAGTACTACTTTCATTACAGTAACTACAATAAATTAATTTGATTGGGACATTTAACATGGGGGACTGGGGGTACATGACATCATTAAAAAATTGGCTAATTTGATAGCAATAATTAGCTGTTTTGGCCATGTCACCCGACCTTCAAGTACATTTCCTTAAGTACTGTACTTAAAGGGGGACTTGGCCCGTTTTAGTACAATTGTACAATTTTGAGGTATTTCTACTTGAGAATTTCCAATTTCTGATATTTTTACTTCTAATCCACTACATCTCAGAGGCAAATATTGTACTTTTACTCCACTGCAATTATTTGAAAACTTGAGTTACTAGTTACTTTGTAAATTTGGATTACTGTTACATAACATACGTTAATCACTTCAGCCTTATATACATTTCTTACATTTGAAAATAGACGATCTACAAACTCACAATGCGTCGCATCGCAAGCTTGTAGATCTTCTATTTTTAAAATATTTGTATAGATTTGACTTGAAATGGGACACTGTAATGGGACACTGCATGATAAGTACTTTCTACGTTTGTCGATGTTGACCCTGGTCTTTTCCGTTGCTTGATTCAGTTCCTTCAATAGCCTGATTTCTTCCTTTGTTTTCACCAGTGTAAGCTACTGTCAGAATCAGCAAAGGCGGAATAGGAACTTTTTATGCTATTAATGCTGAATCATATCTGCCACATGCTAGCTTTTGTGGGCTCTCTCTCTCGTGAGGAAGGAAGAGGTTTGCCGTGCGCGTGATCGCAACATGACTGACATTCAGGTACAGTAGGAACACTGCCTGTAGAAAGTTATCCTGATTGGTTAGATTTGGGTGTGGTGAGATTTGACTGAATACAGAACCCGGGCAGAGGTTTTCTTCTTTTCTCAGAGCACTTGATTTAGTGGCAGTGAAGGTTATTCTTCTAATGCCATCATTGATTACTGCTATGCAGGGTTCCCACAGTCATGAAATTCCTGGAAATATTTTGAAATTAGACAAATATTTTTCCAGTACTGGAAAAGTTTTGTAATTGATCAAGGGTCCTGGAAAAAATAGCTACCAGTATGCATTGTTTTTGGTTATTTATTTTGTTAACTAATTTACCTGCTATCAAAATTGACTTTGAGTGTTCCCTGCCACGATCTTCTTCTTTTGACGTGGGCATGTACCCGCGTGTCCCATCGTGCACGATCCCCATGCACGCCACGGTCCATTCGCAACTCTGCCTGTCTTTTGGCCTTGCACATAGGAGTAAGCGACGTGTTGTTGCGCTGAATTATTGTTATAGTGCTAGTCCTGGAAACTGGGTTAAATATTCTAGAAAAAGTTTTGGAAAGGTTTTGGAAATTCATTGGTAAAAATCAGGCGTGTTGTTGCCTGGATTATTCATGAAGCATTTCCGGAACAGAAAGATCCCATGATTGGCCGCTAGTTGCGCCCCGCGAGGTATCAAAAAGAAAATTTAAAATTGATGATAAAGTTGCGGGGTGCGTGGACAACTAAACTGATACCAGCCGGCTGTGTTCTTCTTCGTGTGCTTTATTTTGGGAAGCTCAACACCACATTATCCCATGTATCCCTGCGGTTCCACGTGACCGTTGGCAGCCAATAGCATTCCTTATGATTCCTTGGGTACCATTAAAACAATGATGGCGACACCCATACAAGGGACAAAAAAGCGTCATTTTTGCAGCATAGAAAGCAATGGCTTCGCACCGTTTTTTTACAGTCTATGGTAAAAATGTGTGGGAACCCTGTGCTAGCCTATGTGTGTCCCTGAACACTTGTGTGTCTGTCTACTCTAGGTGTGTTTTGCAGAGGAAGGCGATACAGATACTGCCAGCAGGGGGCGATGTCCCCGTAGGCCTACCACCACCTTCAAAGGCTCTCTGCTTCATGTCAGGTCAGTTTGGTCTGCTGTGGTTAACTTCTATTTGAAATGTTTAGTTCATGTTCTGAGCAGGAAATATAACACATGCTTGAGCAGTACTCCAATGATAAACTGTATAATAGAATAGAATATAGCAGAAAATATAGTATGTCATTAAGCAGTACTCCAATGATATACTGTATAATAGAATAGAATATAGCAGAAAATATAGTATGTCATTAAGCAGTACTCCAATGATAAACTGTATAATAGAATAGAATATAGCAGAAAATATAGTATGTCATTAAGCAGTACTCCAATGATAAACTGTATAATAGAATATAGCAGAAAATATAGTATGTCACATCAAATTGCTGATCTACAAGCAGGCACATGTAAGCAGTACGCCAATGATAGAAATAGTATAAATAAAACTTGCCTAAGCAGTAGCTGATAATAGAAATAGCAGAAATATTATGTCACATCCTATAGTGACATATGCCATGTTTTCTGTGTAACTTTGACATAGCATAGCCATACTGTATATGGTACCTACCTTTTGACATTTACACATTGGCGCTTGTTATATATATAGTAATCTAAATCTTATCATACTTTCGAAACTCAAAACTTTCAGTTTGGACTTTGGAGTAAAGAGATAAGGTCATGTCACTGTCACTGCATTCTTTTTTATAGAGCTGGTATTCAGGAAATGCTATAAAGGTTGAGGCCTGTGAATTCAGTTATCTGCCTGCCGGTCTAGCTCTCTTCCTTCTTGTCTGTGCGTAAGAGCAGTGTTTGTCAAAGTGGGTTCTGGTTCCAAAGTGGGTTCACAGTGGGGTCCTGGAGGGTGTTGTTCCAGGGGGTCCCCAGCAAAATGAGTCAATATAAACATTTAATCACTTCAACCCTATGTGAGTAGGCTATTTGGAAACAGCCTATCTACAATCTCATAACGTGTCGTGTTGAATGTCGTTTTGCAGTCCAGCCGAGGCGCTGTGCTTCGGTCCTGAAGACACAGAGAGATGTCTCATCATCCTCAACAACGTGACCAAAAACTCTGTGGCCTTTAAGGTCAGTCCTGTTCCTTGATATTGCATTCCATGTTTTAGGTGTTTAGCTGAAGTGTCAATTTGTGTTTTCAGATATTTAACCACTTGAACCGTCAATACTTAATAAACTTGACCTTTCACTCTGTACTTACTTAGTCTGCTCTTTTTCCCCTCTACATCCAACCTCTTTGCTGAAAATAGCCGATCTACTGTGAGGCGTTGTGAGCTTGTAGATCTGCTATTTTTGGCTGAAGTTCTCCGAATATGGACACTAGGGCTCAAGTGGTTAATATAAAATATGTATATATCACTCAAAGATTTGGAGGACCCCCTGTAGCAACTCTGTAGCCCCTGTTGAATACCCTTGGCTTAGGCTGATGCTTAAGTTTACTCACGTCACACCAAGAACTCTCAACTGTGTGCGTGCACGCGTACATACGTGCGTGTGTCTGTGTGCGTTCTCCCAGGTACGGACCACAGCCCCAGAGAAGTACAGGGTGAAACCCAGCAGCAGCAGCTGTGCAGCAGGAAACAGTGTGGAGATCACTGTTTCTCTACATGGAGGTACTGTACCTACTGTACATGACCACCACTTGAACTATACCTACCTCTATAGCAGTGGTTCTCAACCTGTGGGCCCCAAATTATTTTGGGGGGTCCCCAGATGATTAACTTAATGTGAAACATTGTTTTCTCACTCAACAGTAAGCAAACCAGCATAGAGTTTAAGTGTATAGATTATAGAGGGTATCTGCACATTTCTAAAGTGACAATTTAAGGACTTTTTGACAAAAAAATTACAAATTAAACATTGGCCAAATTGTCAAATATTAGAGGCAGAAATTGTGAACATAGCCGACCTACATGCTCACGCATTGCGAGAGGTTGTGAGCATGTAGATCTGCTATTTTCACAATAGAACCGTGTTATACAAAATGTAATGCCTCAACTCTTAGTGTTCGTCAGGGTGGGGGGTCCCCAGTTAAAGTATGATTAGTTTGGGGGTCGCGGCCTGAAAAGGTTGAGAACCACTGCTCAACAGCACTGTTTTCCAAACACTGGTTCGGGACCCATTTGTGGGTCGCAGACGTATTTTTGTGGGTCGTAAGTAAAGGTCCCTTTTTTTTGTTTGCTACATTTAGTTTTTAATTATTATTTTAAAAGTTAACACATCTGGTGCCAACCCCGAGTTTCCCGAGTTTGTATTGGTACCACCCCTGTGCCAACCCCGAGTTTCCCGAGTTTGGGCCGTTTTTGAAAAAAAAAAAAAAAAAAAATTAAAAAAAAAAATGTTTTGGACCTCCAGAAATGTATTAGGCATGATCGCGATCGCGAAATTGCATGTTTAACCCCCATACCAACCCATTCTTTCAAACATGGCAGCCATGTTTGTTTACATCTGAAGAAAACATAATGGCTGATAAATCATGAATGCCTGAACGGATTTCCAAGCGGATTTTTTTGTTTGAAAGCTGTGAACAGCATCTACACACGTGGTGCATGATTAGGCATGGGCGTGCACGATCCGTGCACTATAAATTACATGGAAGTCTATGGAGACCATGGCATCGCGGACCATTGAAGAGAAAAAATCATTGCAACATAAGTGTTAAAAACCAATTCAAACATTTTTCCAAAGAAAATTATGAATAAATACAAAAAGAAGTAAGAAGTAGTGAATGCTCACTATGCATCACGCTGCGCGTTCGGCTATTTTCACTAGCTCACAACGCATTGTGACGCGTTATGAGCTTGTCGATCTGCTATTTGTATGTTCACCTATTAGGACATACCCAGAATAGGGATGCTAGGGTTCCTCTGGTTAAAGGTTCCTGTGTTGTGATTGGCTTTCCAGGCACCCAATCATTGCCTCAGGACCGCTTCCTCGTTATGGCTGCCGAAATGGACCCTGCGGTCACCCAGGACCTGAGCCAGTTCTGGAAGGACACCCCCAAGACTAAAGTCATGGAGCATCGGTCAGGATCATCATATTAGTTTGGCAGATCAAAATGAGTATGCTCAGTTAGTTTAGTCTTTTTTTTGTTGCTTTTCACCACCAAATGTATTCCCTGTTTTTGCAACTGTAGTCATTAACATGCAAATTACTACATCTATAGCCTAGAATGCAATGTAGAATGCAATAGGAAGGAACTGTGCTCTCACCCTTCCTGTTCACTCTCTATACATCGGACTTCCGCTTCAACTCCAAGACCTGTCATCTGCAGAAGTTCTCAGATGATACCGTAGTGATCAGCAAGATCTCGGGTGACAACACGGCTGAGCACGATGGTGTGGTTAGGGACTTTGTGCAGTGGAGCGAGGACAACCATCTCAAGCTCAACGCAAGCAAGACTAAGGAGATGGTGGTGGACTTCCGCACCTCCAAGAGAGTCCCCCCGGTGCCAAGCACCATTAACGGTGAGGTGGTTGAGCTCGTGGATAACTACAAATTCCTCGGAGTACACCTGAATAGTTCACTGGACTGGTCGGACAACGCGCAGGCGATTCACAGCAAGGGGAAAAGCAGGCTGTTCCTCCTGAGAAGACTGAGATCGTTTGGGGTGTGCAATAGGATGCTACAGATGTTCTATCAGTCTGTCATGGCAAGTGTCCTCTTTTTTGGCATAACATGCTGGGGTGGCAACAACAGAGCAGGTGACACGTTTAACCTAAACAGACTGGTGAAGAAAGCAGGCTCTGTCGTTGGGTCCTCTCTGCAGGGGGTGGAGGAAGTAACCAGGGTGCGCACTGCGAAGAAGCTAGATTCCATCTTGGAGAACTCCTCCCCAACATCTAGAGATCACCAGTTACTGGAGTAAGAGAGGAAACGACCGCTTTACCTACCCAGTACGGAGATGTGAGAGATTAGGAAAATCTTTTGTACCGGCTGCCCTTAAGCTGTACAACGAGTCACATAACGGACGCTTGAAAAGGTCTCCCTTCCTAACTTAGACTTACGGAACCATTGCTGTATTGACTTTGACCTCTAAGGAACTATTGCTGTATTGACTTAGACCTCTAAGGACCTTCCAGGAAGAGTGCTCATGTGTGCCTTGCGGTGACACGCTTCCTAGTTTCTTCTTTTTTCGCACTGATTTTTGACACTGCACTATTAGGTTGTTAGTGTTGGTAGTTTCTGAGTATTTTTGCTTTGTTTAACAATGACAGTGAGATACTTGTTTGCACTAACTAGCATTGACTGCTATGGTCTCTTTTGCAAGACACTTTATGTATATATACTTATATATTATTCGCCCCCTCTATTGATGCACCCTCTCTTTATTGGTACTGTACTGCTCTTGTCTTTGTTTTTTGTTTGTTTTTTCCCTCTTATCTATCTTTTCTTACGTCTCTGTAACTTTGTAAATAACTGTATACTGCTGTGCTACTACTGGACAACTAAATTTCCCCCTTGGGATAATAAAGGTATCTATCTATCTAATAAAATAAAACAAAATTGTAATAATGACAAAATGATAATGGGTAAACCTGTTGGGGATAACTAATATGTTATTAGTGCCGCAAGTCATCCCAAGTAGAGCTCTTCACGGGTCCCAAAAATCACGCATGCATTACGCACGCACCAAGATCTTTTCCCCCCGCTGTTAAACTGATCCTAGACCAGCATCATCTCACAGCCATTCTACTCGCTGCCTCACGGCTAACAGACCTGATCCTAGATCAGCCTAAACACAGCACACAAGTTAAACAGAACTCCAGTAGTTTGTTCCTTATAGCGCATGCCAGCGTGCACACACACGCATTGATTGATTGCTTTACAGTTTGCATAAAAAAGCAGAAAGTACACACACAGTACGGGTCCTCTCGGGTTATACACATGATGATTACAGTCCCGTGTTCCGAGGTGTTTCGAGGGAGATGCGGCCATTCCGACCCGTACGGGTCCTCGGGTAATTTCGGGTTCGGGCCCCTGTGAAGACCTCTAATCCAGAAGTACAGTACTTCTGATCAGGGCGATATCCTCAAATAATGGATATTCGCTAAGATGTTCAATTCATGAGTCTTAGATGGCTGCCTGAGTATTCAGCACACAGTATTGAGCCAGTCGAGGTGAAAGGGACTTTGGTCAAAGCAATCCTATGTTTGAAGATGTAACGGACTTGGGTCAAAGTAATCCTATCTTCTCTTAATTATCAAATATTATCGTTCACTGATTATTACTAAAAACTCAATATTCTATCTTCGACTGGCCTATTGACATATATTGGTGGTTTGGTATTTACCTTATAAGGGCAGCCCTCGAGCATAGCTGCTTCATACGCCTTTCATATTCCACTTAAGGAAATGGTTTCACAACTCAGGGGCCAAAACCACAGATGCTAATCCTGTGCAGTGTCATCCATGCAAGTGATACCCGGAAACTGTGTTCCTTTACGTCACTGTCGGGCAAAAACTCCAAGTTTCAAATTTGTACGTTTTTTCGGCGAGTAAAGCCCTGCTTCTAGTGAAAACGGCAGCCGCGAGGCGTTGTGTGCTTGTAGATCGGCTATTTTCACTAGTTTCGTTAATCTTTAAAATGATAAATACAAAAAGAACAGTTTTGGACATATAAGCTTTCCACCCGACAACAACGTTTTAATGATTATTTGTGTTCCTTTTCTCTCAGGCTCAAGTGCCACGTCCTGCAGGGTCTGAGGCCCCCCCTCAGTCAGTCCACCAGCAGCACCTGCAGCAGACCACCCATCACAAACGGAACCAACAGCCACCAAGACACACACACCACGGTCTGTTTATGGCACGAGACATCCACCATTCAAAGACAACTTGGAGAATGATTAATAGCATGGAATTAATATATAGAATAGATGGTCAGTTGAGTCAGTGGTTCTCAACCTTTTCAGGCTGCGACCTCCAAAGTAATCTTATTTTAACGAGCACAAAGAGTTGAGGTATTACATTTTGTATAACACGGTTCTATTGTGAAAATAGCCGATCTACATGCTCACAATGCCTCGCAACGCAAGGCGTTGTGAGCATGTTGTGTGCATGTTATTTTCACAATTTCTGCCTCTAATGTTTGACAATTTGGCCAATGTTTAATTTTAGAGGCATTAAAAAGTCCTTAAATTGTCACTTTAGAAATGTGCAGATACTGTACCCTCTATACACTTAAAACTTTATGTTGGTTTGTTTACTGTTGAGTGACTGAAAACAGTGTTGCACATTACGTTAATTTAAGTAACACAGTAGAACAGTATTGCTGAGTTATCATGAACTCATAAAGAACCTTTTATCAATTGTGATGGTCGGTCTTAGAAAAGAACGTTCTTTGGCACGCATGGCAAAGACAACAATTTACCATTTGCAAAATGTGGCATTTTGCAGACGCTAAATGCCTAACCACCCAAACCTACAGGCAGGAAGGGGGCACACCAACATTGCAGAAGTCAGTGCTGACCACGGAGCAAAAGATTAAACATGTCAAAAAAGAGGTCACATGAAACCAACATTTCGAACCCAAACCTTCCCTGAAGAGAAAGAAAATACCAAGTTTGTTTTGCCGTTTTTAACACACTCTGATGGACAAATTGTACACGACAAACTGTCCATGCACACATGCTTCGTTACAGTAGTTTATCGCTCACTCAATTGAATTGCAAAATGATACAGCTGAACGTTAATTTAAGAGACTGAACTCTTCAGATGTCGAGCAGCGTTGCCAAATGTGGACACTAAGTGTGTGCAGCAGCATTCAGGAAGTCAGACTGTGTGTGTGTGTGGGGTGCTTTCAGAACACTGCTTATGAAGTCAGACAGGGGCGTCACAAGGGGGGGAAACGTTGGACTGAGTTACTAGGGCCCAAAGTGGAAGGGCCCTAATTACTTTAGCGATTGAAAAATAGCAGATATACAGGCTCACTTGTAGATCTGCTATTTTTGAAAAGCCGTGAAAATGTGTGCAAATCTTTGAATATATGTATTTTTTAAGCGAACATTTGTAACTAAAATTTAGCTTCTGGGGGGTCACTGGAACTAAATATTTTGAGATGGGGGTCCGTGGCCAAATACATATCATTTTGGGGGTCCTTCACGTGAAAATGTTTGAGCACCACTGACATAGAAACATAGGTTTTTCAAAGACTTTTCACGATTAGATCTACTGCGAGCTTGTATATCTGCTATTTTTCAATAGTTGAAGCACAAAATAATTGTGCGGGGGCCCGCAGTGAATCCTTGTACCCAGGGCCCAGCATTTGGTGAGACACCCCTGAAGTCAGACACTATTGCTAAAAAAGGCCCTGCATCTGAGTGTGCCATTCTTAACTACATTCACTCATTGCAATTTCAAGACAGTTACTTAACAAACAGCATGCCTTTCATGAACACTAAACAACTTTAAGCTTGCAGAAATAAGTGTATGATAGAGCCAATGATTGCATGCTCAAAACAAACACATTTTACCCACAAAGGTTTGACGAAGATTCATCACTCCACCAGTTTCTCATGTTGTGATTATTATTTTCTCGTTTTTAAATGAAAGGCATTTATTCATCACGTGATTAGAAGTCTTTACAGCCAATGCTTCCTCTTAGCGGTTATGTTGTTTTACATATTATAGTGCTTCTAAAAGTGGGGTCCAGTATAGTATAGTATAGTATAGTATAGTATAGTATAGTATAACATCAAAATGAGAATGATCACTTTAACCCTATTTTATACTTCAGCCATTTGAAAATAGACGATCAACACGTCACATCGTGACCCGTAATTAGCTTATAAATCGAGTATTTTTTTTTGCCACATAGGCATGGATACCACATTTGCCACATAGGCATGGATACCTGGTGGCGTCGCCGGTTCGATTCCCGATCCGGACGACCTTTGCCGCGTGTCACTCCCCATCTCTCCCCCATTTCCTGTCAGTCTACTGTCCTATCAATAAAGACATAAAAGCCCAAAAACAAATCTTTAAAAAAATAAAAAAATAAAGTGTGAAAAAAATCTAATCTGACACCATCATTTTCAGATTGGGAGTTCTTATAGCAGATCGACATGCAGATCTGCTATTTTCACAATTTCTGCCTCTAATATTTGACATTTTGGCCAATGTTTAATATGTCATTTTAGAGGTACTAAAAAGTCCTTCAATTGTCACTTTAGAAATGTGCATATACCCTCTAAACACTTAAACTTTATGTTGGTTTGTTCAATGTTGAGTGGGAAAACAATGTTGCACATTAAGTTAATAATCTGGGGACCCCCTCCTGTTGAGAACCACAGACTTAGTTAACCTCCATGTCCTGTCCTGTCCTGTCCTGTCCTGTCCTGTCCTGTCCTGTCCTGTCCTGTCCTGTCCTGTCCTGTCCTGTCCTGTCCTGTCCTCAGCTCCTGAGGCTGCTGTCCATTAATGGACGGCTGGAGCAGAAGCTGGACCGCTGTCTCTGGATCCAGAAGGTCCTCGTCGTCCTGGTAACGGCGCTGGCGGGCTCCACCTTCTACATGCTGTACGGAGGAAGTGGGCGCCTCTGACTGGATTCAGACCTGGGAACCAAACACTCGGGTCAGCGATGTCGACCGCACGGTGACAGCGAAGTGAAACCGTCCATTTGATGTGCGGAGCAAAACCGAACAAACACGATGTGTGATTGCTTGTCCTGACTAACTGACTTATTCAATGTTGCTCTGTTAATCGGTAACACGTTTGTTTGTACCGATTTTCACTCCTCATCTGACACTGGTTATAATATTCTTATGTCCATAGTGTATGATTTAATGTGTATGGTGTACGGAAGGAAGCCAATAAAAACTGAGAGCTGTCACATTTCTTTCACAGTGAACAGCAACACTGGTACTTATTGTACACCACTCTGATTTTCTAACATATCAATATTTTCTGAAATAACTGATCTACATGCTCATAACTCGTCACAATGCAATGTGTTGTGAGCTTGTAGATAGGCTATTTTTGCTACGTGTCGTGTGACAGTACACAGGGTATAAGTGGTTACGGTGTAAACCGCATTGCTGCACGTGAGTTAACCTGCTGTCTATTTTCATTTCCCTAAGAAAACTGAACTAACCACATCTCGATATGTCAGAGACAACAGTGAATGTGAAGGTTTTAAAAGATTCTGAATTCTGACTGAACTAAGCTGAACCTTCTTGTTCATAAGGAAAATGGTCTATTCCACTGAAATTGTGACATATGCAACACGTCTTAAGCAAAGTGAAAACCACAGAATGACCTGCCAGCAATAACACCAACAAACGGAAGCACTTCCTCATTATGTTATCACTGTGTTTCTGAAGTATGTCAGTAGGGGTGTCGCACCAAATTCTGGGCCCTGGGT
Organism: Nannobrachium achirus; assembly: GCF_963921795.1. Classification (NCBI taxonomy): domain Eukaryota; kingdom Metazoa; phylum Chordata; class Actinopteri; order Myctophiformes; family Myctophidae; genus Nannobrachium; species Nannobrachium achirus. Next base: position 42,267,826 of record NC_137831.1, on the reverse strand, counting down.
ACAAGGATTCACTTCAATTATGTTGTGCTTTAACTAATGAAAAATAGCAGATATACAAGCTCACAACGCGGCACCGAGTGCCGCGCTGCGAGCTTGTAGATCTGCTATTTTTGAAAAATCGCGAGAATGTGTGCGGAGTCTGAATATGTAAAATCCTTCTAAGGTTTTTTGAAAAACCTATGTTTCAGTGGTGCTCAAACCTTTTCATGTGAAGGACCCCCAAAATGATATGTATTTGGGCCACAGACTCCCATCTCAAAATATTTAGTTCCAGGGACCCCCCAGAAGCTAAATTTGAGTTACAAATGTTCGCTTAAAAAGCACATATTGGGGCATAGGCCCTCACACAAAAACATGCAGTAGTCCTGGTTTCTATACTACCTCCCCCTAGCCAGCCGGGTGCTCCCCAATGTCCCCTGGCGCGGCAGGGGGAGAGCGGAAACCAGGACTACGGGTTAGGTAGTCACCGGGTGAGAAAAATGGGTTGCAAAAAACGTGGGATAAAAAATATTTAAGAAAAAAAAAAGTACATATTGAAATATTCAAAGATTTTCACACATTTTCACACAACTTTTCAAAAATAGCAGATTTACAAACTCGCATCGCGGCACTCGGTGCCGCGCTGTGAGCTTGTAGATCTGCTATTTTTCAATAGCTAAAATATAAAATAATTAAGGTCCCCTCCAGCATGGGCCCTAGTAACTCAGTCCCACTCCACCCCCTTGTGACGCCCCTGTATTTCAGACGTCAGTGAAGTTTCAGACATTTAGTCACATGGAATGCGTACTGCAGGGTACCATTTTTAAATGTGGTGGGCGAGATGTTTAGACTTTTTTTCAATACCACATATGCAGCAAGCTACAGCACAGTTTGTGTGTAGCTCAGAGTGGAGGAAGCAACGGTGCATTTGTGTTTGTCCTTGGTCAGCAAGTCTGCATGGAAAATGCGACTTGTTTCACTCTTGCAGTTATGGAGTTTGTGCACAGCCACAGAAGGTACAGTAACTGCTTTTACAAGGTTTTTGCAATGCATATTTCAGTAGACTTTGATTTCAAAAGGAGAAATGTGATGATTTTGTGATCAGAATAGTATATAGACTCACTCATTTTCTATTGCTTGCAGTGTTTCTTGTGAAAACCATTGGTGAGGAACCAGATGTCACTCCAATATGTGCCGATCAAACAGCTGTCAAACAAGTTGTCACACAAAATCAAACAGGTGACATCGTGATGATAAAATGTATTGTCAAAACAGCACAGACTGGAGGAGAAGGATGTCAACTGCTGTATAGCTTTGATAGGCCTGGTGTCACTGAAAGTTCTTGTGACTCCAGGATCACATTAAAACAGAATAAGACAATGTTTTTGCAACTCAATGATTTAACACCAGCAGACAGTGGAAGCTATAACTGTGAGTGTGTATTCAGTGGAGCAACACGCGGAGGAACACATTCTGTGTTTCTCAACGTTACTGTGAGTGTGAACGGTAAGTCATTTTGTTTTCGTTTTGTAATTCACTGACTACAGTGGGAGGTGATTTATGGTGTACATTCATAAACTCTTATTTATTTTTACGTTGTTTAACAGTACTGTGCATTGTAGACTACAGCTAACAAGGCCAACATAACCATAGCAGCAGAGATTACAGCTCACCTGAGCAAACTATTGACATGTTCACTGACTGAACATCTACAGTACTAGACAGTCTGTTATTATCCTAGCTCATGTTGTGAAAAGTCACATTATGAAAAGTGAGGCAGATTAAGGGATCTGTTTATCACTGGGACACCTTGGCTTGGTTTACAAATGTCTTTTCCTTCACAGGCACAGGAGAGCATGCAGGGCCCAATACTTCCCCCAACCCCATGTACATGTACCCCATTCTTATAGCAGTGACAAGCATCGCTGTCATTGGAATTGCAGTTACCGTTGCCATCTGGAAAAGCACCCACCGGTGAGTATCATATTCCAGCAAAAACATTAGATAGTGAATTATGCATTATGAATGTATGTATTCTATATGTTCAGTAGTAATACAGTTATTACAACAGCAATGAAGCTTTTATGATTGATGATGCTTTGCATTTTACTATATATCGAAAATATTGAAAAACAATTATCCACTTAATCATACAGAACATTAAAAAAAAAGAAGATACAAAGACACTGTTATTTTTTAGCTTGCATTTTAATTCATTGCGTGTAAAGGGTTCAGATTGTGGTTAATTCATCTGAATACAAATAGTAATCATCTTAATTTGGCTCAAGGCTGCTTCACAGTTCACACAATTAACAGGAACATGGTGAAACTCCTTTAAAACAGCAAAAGAAACATGAAGTGTTTGAAGGTAAATGAAGATGAAAAATGCATGAATGGAAACTATAGGCTGTATAGTTTACAGTATACAGTACATATTGTATCAAGCTAGTTTTGATCACATCAGAGACATTGAGGATACACAGTTTAAGCCTGTTGCTGTGAAATCTCACTTCCTGCTGTGGTTGTGGTTAGGCTAATCCTGTGCTTCAAAATGCTTGCTTCTGAAGATGGCCAGAATGCTATTTGCGATTCACTAATTCTTGTTTAATCTTTTGTCCAACAGAAAACAAATTAAAACGATACAGCAGAGCCCCCAAAATGTGGTAATGTATAGAACTTTTCAACTCTTTTGTGTGTACTGTATGTGTAAGATGAATTGATCGATTTATACAGTATACATGTGTGTGCTCGTGTGCAAATGCATATGTACGTCCTCGAGCCAAATGGCATATACGTATGAATGCATACAGTACACATGTATTGTGTATATTAATTATTACGTTTTATCCATGTTTCACTTGGCATTCACTAGCCGTGGTGTAAAGTAACTACTGTACATACAATTACTTAAGTGCTGTGAGATATTTGAACTTTACTGGAGTATTTCCAATTTCCAACCCTTTTACTTCTACTCCACTTACTTAACTACATTTCAGATCCAAATATTGTACTTTTACTCCACTACAATTATTTGAAAACGCTAGTTACTAGTTTATTACTTTGCAGATATACATTATTTTATTACATTACAAAACATACATTAACCACTTTTGCCCTATTTTATACCTAGGTCATTTGAAAATAGCTGGTCTAACACCTTGTGAGCTTGTAGATCTGCTATTTTCAAACATTTTAGTAGTTCACCCCCAAAATGACTTTTTTTCTACTGATTACTCATGCCATGGAGACAATATTATTGTTTGGTTTTGTGGTTTTAATGTTAAAAAAAAAAAAAAAGTACCCTGACGGTTTCCCCATCCACTGCCATTCATTTGGGTCCCCAACCAGGGCCATGCATCCTTGTCCCCATCCGGAATCAATGAGGGTAAATTTACTATAATCACATTTTTGTCTTAGGAATGCGACAAATACAAAAAAATAAATAAATCCATCAATGCATTTCAATGAGAATGGAGGGGTTTCATGCAGGTAGAGGATTTCTGCAAAAAACGCTCCATTCTCATTGAAATGCATTGGCGGATTCCACTCCTGGTATTTTCTTTCCACCCTCTCCCTTTTATCACCGCCTCAGGGCAAATAGAGGCCACTATGGATGTATGTTATTTACATATACCATACATACACGGTATATTATACTGTATATCATAGCAGAGGATGGGGAAAGGTTCAGCTGGTTGGGATGACCAACAGGAAGTTACTGTAGTTATGTCAGCAGATTTTTTGGAATTATCATAATATGTTAAATGACGCATTGTTCACAAGAAAGAGGCCTTGGTGGATCCCCATACCCCCTCTCCCTCTCTCTGTTGACTTGATGCTGAATTGTAACTTCCTGCATTTAAGTGGTTACATTTTGTCATGTAGCATTTGTTTGTATGTAACCCATGTAAATACATACACAAATACTTTGCAATTGTACTCTCTACATATGAGTACATGGACACTGTTGTTGCAGCAAAGATAGTAGCCTAATATACTGTATCATAGGGAGGGGATGGGATCACAGTTGTCTGACCTTTGTTTGAAGTAGTGTTGATTTTGACAGCAAATTTTGATTTAGATTTAGTCACTTACTCACTTGTCTAGTTCTACTGGATCTCTTCTCCACCAGTTCTTACCTAACAGTTTTTGTTTGTTGATGAAATTGTCAATATATTTAGTCTTAGTTTTAGTCATCATAGCTTAGTTTTTATTTTGTTATATTATTCAGTTGGTATTAGTCGACAAAATCAACACTAGTTTGAAGCGAGGTCTCAGAGGTTCTGAGCTAATGACTCATGAGTTTTATCTTTGTCTTTGCAGATGCCAGCGGATATTGAGCCTTACGGCGTTTTCACACAGACAGACAACATCCTTTATTCAAGCATTCTCAGACAGACAAACAACATGGTTTATTCAACTGTCCAAGCTCATCCCGCCCAAACCCCAATTAACTCTTAACCTGAAATTACACGGCAATACTGAGGTTTGTGCAGCGTCAAAGGCTATGCATTAATCACTCAAAACCCTCTAGACTTGGTAAACTGGATTTGAGTTTGCTCTGTACTTGGACAGCTTTTTTCTGTCTACAGTACACCAAACCTTACCAAATCTATTTACCAAAAATAGGCGATCTACAAGATCACAACGCGTTGCGAGCTTGTAGATCACCTATTTGTGGCTATAATGTTCCATACAGAATATGGATGCTGGGGATAAAGTGTTTAAAGATGCACTTCTAGCTGCTTGGGTCTTTGAACTGAAGACACTTTAGTTTTGCTGTCACAATTTGTTGTAGTTTTGAGGCCTGGCCACAAGGTGGCACCTTCTGCTTTGTGAAATATTTCAACTGATGTTTTGCTGCTTGATGGCTACTTTTAGAAGACAGCTTTGGGTTATTCCAATTGAATAGCACTGTGAAAAACATTAACTAATAGTTTCCACATCATTTTTGCATTAGCCAAGGATCTTTCTCCTTCTCAATATTAAATTCTAAATACTTTATAAACGTTAAGGATGTCCATAATTACAACACCAGAGGCAGTGCCACAGATCACTTTCAACCCAGAGTCAAAACCAACAAAGGGTCAAACTCGTTCTTCTGCTATACCACCAAAATGTGGAAAGCCTTACCGAAGGCCATCCTTTAAAATTGCCCTGAAAAACCACTTACAGGCAGCAGCCGTTCGCAACTGGTAAAAAAAAAAAAAAACCTAGCCCAGCCCTCCCCTCCCCTTCTTTGTATATACTTTCTGTTTGTTTAGACTTACTGTTTTCTTTTTTTTTTGTTGGTTCTTTCATTTTATTTACTTTATCTACTGCACTGCATAGTAGTCTACTGTGTTCTATTCGTCTGTCATTCAATGTTATATGAGATACTTTAATGGTTTCCTGTGGAAATAATCTTAGTCTTTTCATGGATCTCCTTTTAGTAGACCTTGTACCAGTGAACTGTACCGTCATGAAACTGTACCTTTTCCTATGCAAACTTCTAATAAAGTCTTCAATCAATCAATCAATCAATCAATGCATTTGCAGCTACCATCCTTCATCTTAGTATTGTATTTATGTTGATTAATTTTATGTGGAACACATGAAGTGTAACCTGCAGTCTGTAAAGCACAATCTAAATCTCCCTTTTAAGAATAAAGAATGTGTGGATGTGTTTCATGTTGCATTGTGAGCTTGTAGAGCTATTTTCACTACTTTTTAAATATTTATTTTCAAATTTAGGGAATTTCTTAAAAAATATAATGTCTTCATGAATCAACTGAAAAAAAATCATTGAATTTGTTTTGGAATTTATGAAATGTTGCCTTTTTGGGAATGTTTTTTTTTTGGAAATGTATTTTGAAATAATAATAATTAAAACCAAAATGTAGGAAACTGAAAATAAAGGGACCCGTACAAATGTGTCCGCGACCCACAGATGGGTCCCAACCCAATGTTTGGGAACCACTGGGAAGGTACAGTGAAATATGACAGGAAACAGAGAGAGAGACCGAGCCTATATAGAGCCTATAATGTAGTATGTATACCTTAACCACAAGGCCAGTGGTTCTCAAAGTGGATTTGATGGACTCTATGGGTTCCTTTAGGCATGGTGCTCAACCTGTGGGTCGGGACCCCCAGGGGGTTCCCCAAATTATTTTGGGGGGTCCCCAGTTAAAATATGATTATTTTAGGGGTTGCGGCCTGAAAAGGTTGAGAGCGGGTCTAAATTGACCCATACAGGTCTGTATTAGTAACTCTGACCGTGTACAAATGGTATTTGTATATGTGCTGTTAGAGTTAAGGGGAGACCTTTAAATTTCAAAGTTTGAGAACCACTGCACTAGGCCATCGGTGCCCCATAACTCATAGTTTTTGTATCATTACACCCTCTGTCAAAATGAAGCAAACAAAACAGGTTCTAATGGTATCAATGTGGCTTCCCTGTGCAATCTGTATGGATATTATTAAGATTAATTACAAAAGAACAACTAAATGAACTAGAAAATATTCTAAAATTAATAAAATAGAATACAAAAAATATATATTTACAGTATAAGCAAGGCGTTATGATGATGGTAACTGGACTCTAGATCACAAAATAGTATTGTGTGCTTCTTTTTCGTACCTAACGGAAAGAGTTTTGTGGTTCGGCTAGTCACCCACCCCCAACCTCTATATTTTCAGCTACAGATGCCAAACCACTTCCTATTGACATTTTATTTCACAATCAGAACAAACCTGTTGAAGTAATCTTGAACTGCTGGGCATCATGACTGGAAACTGTTTCAAACTTATGCTAATGTTTGTTTTTCTAATTACGATTGACGCCACTGAAGGTAGGACATTTGTAACATCTGTTTTCTAACTAATTACATTTTAACATTCATAGGCCATTATTGATACATCAACTTCCTCATACAGAGGTGTCGTTACTAACTGTTGAGCTACCTACAACTTTCTGACTATTGTCTTTCTACAGACAATAGTTTTAATTGAGGGTTATGTTTGTTTCAAAAACATAATAAACTTCACTGATGTGATCTCAAGTTCATAAAGGTTAATTATATTCACAGTGATAAAGCAGACGTGAAATTAAGAAAATACATTTGGAGACTTATAAAACACCTAGCCATAAAATGAATAAGCTATTTTCTTTAACTATTTTTTACTAAGTGTTCTGAGTCATTGTGGCATGTGTCACTCTCAGCTCCCAATTTATTAAGCCAAAATTACTTTGATGATTTTATATATAACAAACAGATACATCTTTGAAATTCACATTTGCTAACAATATTGTACTTGAAGTAAAGCATAGGTTATATGTACAACTTGTTAAATGATGTTATTTGAATTATATAACTCACAAATATATTTTCTATTGCAGAGTTTCTTGTGAAAACCATTGGTGAGGAACCAGACGTCACTCCAATATGTGCCAATCAAACAGTTGATGACATCATCATATTGATCAAATGTATTGTCACACCAGCACGGACTGGAAAAGAATGTCAACTGCTTTTTGTCAATAACATTTATAATATTACTGAAAATTCTGACTCCAGGATCTGTGACTCCAGGATCACATTAAAACAGAATGAGACAATGTTTTTGCAACTCAATGATTTAACACCAGCAGATAGTGGAAGCTATAACTGTGAGTGTACAGCATTCAATGGAGGAACACATTTTGTGTATCTCAACATTACAGTGAACAGTAAGTACTTTTGGTTTGATGTAATTTGATTGGAGGAACTGATTTAGTCCAACACCACATTACTGTGAACACCATAACATTTTTGTTTTGTTTTAGTATTTTCCTGTCCTAACTAGTGGTGTCATTTATGTTGTATACATTGATTGACTGCCTTTTTTAACAATCTAATACAATGTGACTGATTTAATGTTCTTCCCAGAGCATATTGCATTTAAATAAGTATGAAACATGTCTTGCAATGATTCCCCAGTTTATACAGTAGATCTTTAATATTGGTGGTCCACTCCATACATAGCCCATGCAGTCTGATACTGATATACAACAGCATTTATTGATAACCTGTGCCAACTATTGACATGCTCACTGAACTGAACACCTCTGTAATGATCCTAGCTCATGTACTGTCAACACATGAAAAACCTTCACTTTCACAGACGTGCTGGACACAGTGGACAGGTTTCTCCTACCTAAGATGTTGTGCATTCTTAATGGTTTACAAATGTATTTTCCTTCTCAGCCACAGAAGAGCATGCAGTGGACAATACTTCCCCCACCACCATGTACATTCTCATAGCAGTGACAAGCATCATTGTCATCATCATTGGGATTACAGTGACCTTGGCTATCATGCGGCGAAACATCCATCGGTGAGTTCTATATTCCAGCGAGAACGTTGGAATGTGAATTATGTATTATACAGTAAATGTATGTTCTCTATAATATGTTCAGTATTGTTTCTAATGTTACTAATAGCATTGCACATTGGTTTTAAAGCTCCCAACTTTCATACTGAAGCAGTAACTTTAACATATTTCTTTGAAACAGAAGAGCAAACCCAGATGTCTCCGTCTCATTCAGCGCAGCAGCAACACTTCCCTCTCCAGTGAACAATGTATGAAGGTTTATTCTGTACTTTTCAACAACATTAAGCTAGTCTGTATCATCAACTTTTCATCCACATCTAATTAATGTAACCTTTTAAACATGAATATAGGACCAAGAGGACACATACACTGCTCTGCAGGACCCAGACAGAGACAGTGATCTCTACCAAGACCTCAACACTGTGGTTCTCCCTGCCAGGGGAACAAGTAGCACAACATATGAAAATCTCTGAAGACAATGAGAGTGATAGTGATCATGTGCGTCTTGCTGTGTCACCCTTTCTAGTTTTTCTTTTTAGTTTTTCTTGCACTGACCAATGGACACTTTTTTTGTTTGGCTCTGCACTATTAGGTTGTGTTAGTAGTATTGAGTATTTTGCTTGTGTTTCACATGGTGGTGAGATACTTGTAGCACTGACTAGCATTGAAAAATGATTTGAATTGAAAAATGATTTCAATTTCCAGATTGAAAATCTGGAAATTGAAGGAAAATTGCTTTTTCTTTACTTCTAGCTCATCCCGCCCAAACCTCAATTAACTCTTAACCTGATATTACACAACAATACTGAGGTTTGTGCAGCGTCAAAGGCTATGCATTAATCACTAAAAACCCTCTAGACTTGGTAAACTGGACTTGAATTGGCTCTGTACTTGGACTGCTTTTTTCTGTCTACACCAAATCTCTTCACCAAAAACAGGCGATCTACAAGCTCACAACGCATTGCGAGCTTGTAGATCACCTATTTGTGGCTAATGTTACCCACAGAATATGGAAGCTGGGGATAAAGTGCACTCTTAAAAATGTTGGGTCAAATGTTCAACCCTTTTGCTGGGTTGACACTGTTGGGTCAAAGGTTGGGTCAGTTTGACCAAACATTGGATTAAAAATACTTAAAATTAGTAAACCATCTGTTGGGCTATGGATGGCCCGCCCACATCATCAGATAAAATGCATTGAGTTCATAACCCAAGTGTTGGTACAGGCTTTTGAATTCGAGTTTACCCAACACATGGTTCACTGCATTGCACCAACTTGGGTTAAAATAGACCCGCCCTCTCTGTCTATCAACACATTGGTTTGTGAATTGCACCACTATTGGGTTAAACTAAGTGGGTGGGCAGTTACCCAGCATGCAACTGTGCTCCCATACAGATATTTTTTACAAACTTTTCCATTATTTTATGGTTTTAGATAGAGAAAACAACATTGTATTGTAGATGATCGCAGTGGATGTAGCCCAGTCATAATCCCTAATTAAAAAATATATAAAAAAACATAGTTGCTTACAGAAACAGAAACCATGACTAAGATGGTCCAGACTGACACATACAAACAGGTTTGCTGTTCTTTTAATGTGAAGCACCACATAATCTGTTGTGTTCAAAGTTGTGATATATTGCCACGACTAAATGCACAATTTACTCCGCATGCATTCTTCCTTGAGTAGATTAAGCATGAAAAATGTCATTGAAGAAAATGCTGTAAAAAAATGAATAGATTTAATGTGAATGGGCGTACAATCCCAACAACAAGGTCACTTTTAAGCCATTTTTGGGTGTTAGATTCCAACCCATCAGCAGTATCACATTAACCCAACAGCAAAGTCACTTTTAACCCATTACTTGGTTGTACAATCCCAACCCAACATGCTGGGTCACAGCCTTAACCCAACCCTGTTGGTCTGCAATAACCCATGTTGGGCTGGTCCAAAACAGTGTTACGTGTTGGGTTACATAAATAACCAACTTGGGTTGTTTTTGACCCAACAATTTTAAGAGTGTGGTTAAAGATGCACTTCTAGCTGCTTGGGTCTTTGAACTGAAGACACTTTAGTTTTGCTGTCACAATTTGTTGTAGTTTTGAGGCCTTGCCACAAGGTGGCATCTTCTGCTTGTTTTGCTACTTGATGGCTACTTTTAGAAGACAGCTTACAATCATGGGTTATTCCTATTCATGGGTTGCATTTGTAGTCCTACACCAGCCAGTTTGAGGACCAACACAGGTGTTTTGATTAACGTAGAACATTGGTTCTATGCCAATCAGACAAATTGAACACCTGTGTTGGCCGGTTAAGGACTACAAATGCAACCCATGAATTGAATAGCACTGTGACAAACATTAACTAATAGTTTCCACATCATTTTTGCATTAGCCAAAGATTTTTCTCCTTCTCAATGAATTTGCAGCTACCATCCTTCATCTTATTATTGTATTTGTTGTGTTGATACATTTAATTTGGAACACAGGAGGTGTAACCTGCAGTCTGTTGTGCACAATATAAATCTGAATCAGTTCATCTATACTGTAAATAAATGAATTACTAAAACAAATTGTGTTTTTTTACTCCTTTTTAAGAATAAAGAATGCATGGATGTGTTTCATGCCGCATTGTGAGCTTTCTTTTCCACTACCTCTTAAATATTTGTTTTCAAATTTAGTCAATTTAGGAAATATTTTATTTCTTCATGAATCTACTGAAAAAAACAACAACATAGAATTAGTTACTGAATTTATGAAATGTTGCCTTTTTGGGATTTTTTCTAATGTATTTTGAAATAATAATTAAAACCAAAATGTAGGAAACTGAAAATACAGGGACCCATACAAATGTGTCCGCGACCCACACATGGGTCCCGACCCAGTGTTTGGGAACCACTAGTTATGGTACAGTGAAATAGGCCTATGACAGGAAACAGAGAGAGACCGAGCCTATCCACAAGTTTCCAACGCCCCATAGTGCATTGCGCAGACGCTGTACCGAGCTTCCGGCGCCGCAGCCGAGTGTGATTTACAAGCTCACAACAGGCTGCATCTGCGACGCGACGTGAGCTTGTATGTCTGTTCTCAAAGTGGATTTGATGGCTCTGTGGGTTCCTTTAGGGGTCTAAATTGACTCTGACCGTGTACAAATGGGTACACTGTCAGAGTTAAGGGGAGACCTTTACATTTCAAAGTTTGAGAACCACTGCACAAGGCCTTCGGTGCCCCCATAGCTCATAGTTAACCCATAAGTCCTCTTCACCGTCCTGTTTCCTGTATCATATCAGTACAACCTCTGTCAAAATGAAGCAAACAAAACAGGTTCTAATAGTAGCAATGTGGCTTCCCTGTGCAATCTGTATGGATATTATTAACATGAATTACAAAAGAACTAAATGAACTAGAAAATATTCTAAAATTAATAAAATGGAATACATAAAAAATATATATTTACAGTATAAGCAAGGCGTTATGATACCATGATGGTAACTGGACTCCAGATCACAAAATAGTACTGTGTGCTTCTTTTTATTTCATTTATTTATTTTTTAATAATTTTTATCCCACAATTTTGTAACCCATTTTTTCACCCAGTGCCAATTGCCTAAGCTATGTAATCATGGGCTCTGCTCTCCCTCTGCCGACTGACTTCATGCTTCCTTCAATGCATGAGTAGTCCAAGTTGCTTCTTTTCACCGGACAGGGGGGATTTCCTCGGTATGGACGTAGCGCGTGGAAGGAACACGTTATTCTTATTTTTAGTACCTAAACGGAAAGAGGTTTGTGGTGGGGCTGGTCCTAGACCACTTCCTAGTGACATTTTATTTCATGATCAGAACAAACCTGTTGAAGTAATCTTGAACTGCTGCGCATCATGACTGGAAACTGTTTCAAACTTATGCTAATGTTTGTTTTTCTAATTACGATTGACGCCACTAAAGGTAGGACATCTGTAATGATCTATTTTCTAACTAATTACATGTTAACATTGATAGGCCATTGATACATCAACTTCCTCATGCAGAGGTGTCTGTAACTAACTGTGCTGCCTACACCTTTCTGACTATTGTCCTTCTACAGACAATAGTTTAGTCTTGAGGGTTATGTTTGTTTCAAAAACATAATAAACATCACTGATGTGATCCAAGTTCATATAGGTTAATTATATTCACAGTGATAAAGCAGACGTGAAATTAAGAAAATACAGTTGGAGACTTATAAAACACCTAACCCTAAGCTATTTTCTTTAACAATTTTGTATTAAGTGTGCTGAGTCATTGTGGCATGTGTCACTCTCAACACCCTATTTGTACATTTTTGAATTTCACATTTGCTAGCAATATTGTACTTGAAGTAAAGCATATGTACAACTTGTAAATGATATGAATTATATAACTCACAAATATATTTTCTATTGCAGTGTTTCTTGTGAAAACCATTGGTGAGGAACCAGATGTCACTCCAATATGTGCCGATCAAACAGTTGATGCCATCGTAATGATAAGATGTATTATCAAAACAGCAAGGACTGGAGAAGAATGTCAACTGCTTTTTGTCAATAACTTTTATAATGTCACTGAAAGTCTTGACTCCAGCATCTGTGACTCCAGGATAACCCTTAAACAGAATGAGACAATGTTTTTGCAACTCATTGATTTAACACCAGCAGACAGTGGAAGCTATAACTGTGAGTGTACATTCAATGGAGGAACACATTTCGTCCAACTCAACGTTACTGTGAACAGTAAGTACTTTAGTTTTGGTTTGATGTAATTTGATTGGAGGAACTGATTTAGTCCAACACTACATTACTGTGAACGCCTCTTTTCTTTCCTGTCCTAAGTTGGAGTGGTGTCATTTATGTTGTATACATTGATTGACAGCGTTTTTATGTAATATAATGTGACTGATTTAATGTTCTTCCCAGAGCATTGCCATTAAATAAGTATGACAAATGTGGATGGTTCCTAGGGCAATGATTCCCCAGTTTATAGATCTTTAATTCATAAATATTTGTGGTCCAGACCCCATGCATGCAGGCTGATACTGATATACAACAGCATCTACTGATCACCTATTCAAACTCAAACTATTGACATGTTCATTGAACTGATGATGGTCTGAAATGATCCTAGCTCATGTTGTCAACACATGAAAAACCTTCACTTTCACAGACGTGCTGGAACTTACAGTGGACAGGCTTCTCCTACCTAAGATGTTGCATAACAGATAATGGTTTACAAATGTATTTTCCTTCACAGTCACAGAAGAGCTGATTACAGAAGAGCATGCAGTGGCCGATACTTCCCCCACCACCATGTACATTGTCATAGCAGTGATAAGTATCACTGTCATCATCATTGGGATTACAGTTACCTTGGCTATCATGCGGCGAAACATCCATCGGTGAGTTTTATATTCCAGAAAGGAACGTTGGAATGTGAATTATGTATTATACAGTAAATGTATGTTCTCTTATTATGTTCAGTATGCTAATGTTACTATAATAGCATTGCAGATTTTTATTTCAAGCTCCCAACAACATTTTGCAAATTTACTATAATCTCTAAACCCATTTACAAAAAGCCTATTGCTGTTCATCATCTTCATCATTAATTAGCTTTAAAAATGATGCTGTTGTTTATACCTTCATACATGCTATAGCAGTAACTCTATATTTTTTTTTATGAAACAGAAGAACAAACCCAGATGTCTCTGTCGTTCTCCCTGCCAGAGGAACAAGTAGCACAACATATGAAAATCTCAGAAGACAATGAGAGTGATAGTGATCATGTGCTTCTTGCTGTGTCACCCTTTCTTGTTTTTCTTTATAGTTTTTCTTGCACTGACCAATGGACACTTTTTTAGTTTGGCTCTGCACTATTAGGTTGTGTTAGTAGTATTGAGTGTTTTGCTTGTGTTTGACATGTACGGTAGGTGAGTAACTTGTAGCACTGACTAGCATTGAAAAATTAACCAATATTAGATTTTTTGGGAGGCTAGAGGCTAGATTATACTAATATACCCAGACCAGCATTGACTGTTATGGACACTTTTGTTTGGCACTGTATTGATAGTTGTGCTTAAGGATTGCTATTTAGCTATTTTGTTTAAGTTGGCTGTTTCACTTATGAGCATTGACTGTTTTTGACACATTATGTATATATTCTTTGTTCCTTTTCTTTGATGTACCTTGCTCTTTACTGTACTCTGTTCTTTTTTCATACTTCTCTGTAACTTTGTAAATATCCTTATACTGCTGTGCTGCCTCTGCGCAACTGATTTCCCCCCTTGGGATAATAAAGGTATCTATCTATCTAGGATATTGTAATGGGTGAATATTTTTTTTTTTTTGTTAATAGGCATATACATGATGAGGAATATAGGCCTAAAGATGATGAGATAAATATGATTGCAAGATAAATAAATAAATACTCTTTTGTGTAGACTGAATGTCTATATGGGCTATTATGATTTTACGAGGTAGAGACGTTTTCTGGTGTGATCTGTTCCCTAGCCTCGCGTAGCCAGGCTTACTCATCTGCGAAGAGAAAAGCCTGGTGACAATATCAGGCAGAGACTGTTCAACTTCCGCCGTGAGAATTTCAACGGAAAACTACAACGCATGACGTAACTTCCATTAAACACAGCACTTCCGTCACTTCCGCTAGAACGGAAGTCATATTGTGGCCAGGGTGTCTGTTCCCTCATCAGCAGGCTGCAGGCAATGGTGGAAAAAGTACTCTCAGAGTGCCCTCACACCAAAATACCTATGAGAGTGGAATCCGCGTTCATCAGGTAAATCATCTAAGAAGGTATGCATTTTCTTGGGCGGCAAGTCAGACTTCACCACAATGTCTCTAATATTAGGTGCCCTCCTATACTAGACGGGGGGGGGGTACCTGAAACGATTTATCTAACGTTGGATCAGAACTCAGCAGATGCCAATGTTTTTTATAGTTTTTTTTTTTTTTTTTTTTTAAGTTACCAAGAGGTGAGTATTGTGTCACACATAGCACTGGTTGTGCTGTGTTTTCTTTTTTCTTAGTCTGCAAGCACTCATCTTGAGTCTTCAGACTAACTTTCTCAGCTGCTTTATCTACAATGTCCTGCATGTACCCTCTCGTTGTAAACATATTTTTCAAAGTCTCTGTCTGTTCCTGAAATGACTTCTCTGTACTGCAAATCCTCCGGATTCTATAGAACTGGCTAGTAGCTAAACTGTTTTTTAAAGGAGTAGTGTCCAACTTTTTAACCGATTACTCTATTTAGAATAATTAATTAGCCCTAGTTGGACGGGCGCAGCGAGGCCAGGGTATTTAGGCACAACTCAGAAGCTCTCCTATAGCTAGAAAATTATAACCAACGTGTCTTTTATATTTTTATTTGCAATAACATACATACATAAACATACTATTAAACACACGATCATACAGTAAACGCGATAGTTCCCATAAACCAAGCAATCTACTTTGACAAGTTAACTTAGTTTTGTGCTTCCTACAGTGGTTTGTCCCCTACACTGGAGCCCTAGCACTAAGTCCACTATTTGGCTAAAATTCCCCAACTACAGAAAACCAACAGGTTATTAACCTGTGAATACACAAGCAAATAACAACAACAATTAATACACACATCACACAACAGTTTAGTACATCAAAATAATGCAATTTCTTATATCTTTCATCCTCACCAGTGGCCCCCTGGCTCTCTGCTTTAGATGTTTCCTCTACGGTGGTCTGGGTGAATCTAAAGTCTCACATCCTGCCTGCTGGCTAAGAAAATGATGGTGGCCTCTGTCGGCCAATGGGCTGCTGACTTCTCTCTCCCTGCCTGTTATCTGGTTACTGATCATTGAGGCCCCCACAATGCTACACCATCAGGGTTGAACTAACAGACTGTTCACAATGTATTTTAGGCTGTGGCATAATACAAATTATCTTTGGTTACTTAAACAATACATACAGTACAATACGGGAAAACGACAGTTTCTCAGTTATTTCTCTCTTCTCTCCCAGAGAGGGCATTTGCATTTATCACCTCTTGGAGCCCCTGGAATGCGAGAGTGGGGCATGACACCCCTGTTTGTTTGTGTGGGGGTTTTACAACGTTGTTATCTGGCCCCTCTCTCTGGAGACAGGGCACGTTAATTCCTTGTTAATCTCTACAGATCACAGACTGAGTCATTTCAGGATAAAATTCTATACAATTTGACTTCCATAATTTTAATACACTCATGACAGTACGAAAATAATTGTACAAGTAGGATGAAATGACTCACTTCTCAATAAAGAGTTTCTATAACAAGGTTTTCTATATACACCTGTTTGGAATGTACCATTCTCTCGTGATTTTAACATCCAAAAAAATGTACTTGGTGCTGGTCATGCTCCATAGTACATTTGTTCATTTTTCACATTTAGAAAGTTAAAGTTAAGTAATGTCTTTTCATCCCCTGTCCACAGTATACAGATATCATCAATATATCTCTTCCACATTTTAATGTAGGGTAGAAACACATTTTCCGCAGAGTTAAATACATAGTTCTGTTCAAAAAGACCCATATATTCGCTATGGACGGGCTGGCTTTGCTGCCCATACTCACACCCTTGACTTGTAGATAGTTCTCGTCTTGGAACATGAAGTAGTTGTGTGTGAGTAGAGTCTCAGTCAGCTCAATAAGAACATGAGTTTCTGGTTTCGAATTTGGTGGTCGCTGGTTCAGGAACAGAGTCAGAGCTTCTAGGGCCCCTGTATGGGGTACCGAGGTGTACAGGGATTCCACGTCCAAACAGGCCATGTAGGTCACAGTGGTTGGATCTTGGATAGATTTTAGAGTCTTCAATAGGTCCGTTGAATCCTGTGTAAAGGATGGGAGAGATTTCACTATTGGTTGTAGGAAAAAATCCACGAAGGAAGATATATTTTCAGTGAGAGATCCTATTGCTGCCACTATTGGTCTGCCTTTTGGCTGGATCGGATCTTTATGTACTTTGGGTAGGCAGTAGAACACTGGAGTGATTGGGTGATCAATTTTTAAAAACTCATATTCCTTTTTGGTCAAAAGGCCATTGTCCAACCAGTTTTGTAGTTGTTGATGAATCTCATTTTTAAAAACAGATGTTGGATTTCCTGACAGTTTTCTATAGTGTTTTCCATCTCTTAGTTGGCGGTGTATTTCTTTTTCAGTTACCCTGAACTACTATCGCTCCTCCTTTGTCTGCATTTTTGACAATCAATGATGTATCTTTTGACAGTGTGTTAAGTGCCTCCCTTTCATCTTTTGTTAGATTATTATACACCTTATATTCTTTTCTCTTCTTAAAAGAGTTTCTAACATCTCGTTCCACCAATCTGCAGTATGTATCAATAGATGCATTTCTATGCTTAGGTGGAATAAAGGTACAGTAGATCTCTTCCGGAATTTATTAGAATTTTCTGGTGCTTTAGTTTCAGTTGTAGAGTCTGTTGTAGTTGGCATATCAACCTTGTTACTATTAAAAAATTCCCTTAGTCTTATAGATCGAAAGAACTTATGAAAGTCAATAATAGTGTTGAACTCATTGCAGTCAGTCGTCGGTACAAAAGATAAACCTTTTTTAAGAGCTGACTCACATGCAGTGGAGAGAGGCTTGTCGCTCAAGTTCATAATGTTGATCATCTCCTGGTGGAGTTGCGGGTCCCGTAGTAGGTCCTTTCGCCTCCCTGTCTTCCTCTGCCCGATGCGGCATTTCTTCCTCGTCCTCGTCGTATCGTCTGGCCTCCTCGGTTCCGACCGTCGCCTCTTTCTAAAAAAGCAGCACCGTAGGATGTAGGTCCGCTTGTCTCCGAAGTGGTGTCCAAATCTGTTGTAGAGGAGTGAATCACAGAGTTCGTGTTTGTAAGGAGATTCTTTTCTTCTCTCTTTTCTTTCGATATCCTCCACATATACACTTCATTGTTTTCATAAGCCTTAGCATCTCTTTGAAATTTCCAAACTTTCTTAGCTTTAGTTTCCTTCTCCACTTTGTTTTTATATTCCTCCAATTCATTTTTGATTTCGGTTATGGCCTACACGCAGGACATTGTAGATAAAGCAGCTGAGAAAGTTAGTCTGAAGACTCAAGATGAGTGCTTGCAGCTTGCAGAAAACACAGCACAACCAGTGCTATGTGTGACACAATACTCACCTCTTGGTAACTTAAAAAAAAAAAAAAAAAAAAAAGAAAACTATAAAAAAACATTGGCATCTGCTGAGTTCTGATCCAACGTTAGATAAATCGTTTCAGGTACCCCCCCCCACCCCCCCCGTCTAGTATATGAGGAGAAATAACCTGCTCAACTACTCATGTTATGAGTACTCATGTTATTTACATGCTCAAGTGCCCCTATGGAAAAGCATACGTTGGAAAAACTACACGGGCCTTAAAGACCCGCATTGCGGAACACAGGAGCACTATTCGTAATGGGGACGAGAAAAGTCCAGTAGCAGTACACTTTAAACAGGCAAAGCACAATGTCTCATCTTTAAGATATCTAGGAATAGAAAAGGTGCATTATCCAAGACGGGGAGGTGACATAGATAATCTTCTCTTAGAGAGAGAAGTGTGGTGGATTGACTACCTGAAAACAATGGCACCTGTAGGCTTGAACGAAGATTTTGATATCAGAAACTTTGTAAAGAAACTAATAGAGGTCGCTATAGTCTGTCTATATACATTTTTTGGTGATTTTGGTCAACATGAAGGTTGAAATCAAGTCAGGATTGATTTCCTTGGAGAGCTGTTTTTAATTTTGTATTTTTTATAAAAAAAAGTAAAAAAAAAAAACAATACTATATAATCATGTAATTTTTGTGAATGTTGTTCTTTGTTCTAATCATGTCTACAATAGATCACTGATACGTGCTCCAGCACACCAGGTGGGGCTAATGATTATCAGTGTCACAATTGTATATAAAGACATTGTTTCCTGCTTCCTGCTATACTGAAGAAGACCTCACTGGTCGAAACGTCTACTTGCTGCTTGCTAAATAAAAATTGGAGCAACCAAAAGTGAGTGCTGGCTACCTTGTTTTGTACTTGATATGAGATGCTGACACTAAAGGGAGATTTTTTTCTCAATACATCATGCTCAATATTCAAGGGGGTCAGGGGGGTCACCTTTCTCCTGTAGAGGTTGTGTGGAGACATTCTTCAGGTCAGAGTGCTCCAGGCTGCCATGTTGGAACGTCTCATCTTCCTTTTCAACCTCCATCTTCATCCTCTTACATTCAACCTCCTGATGATCTTCACACGGTTCCTTTTAACAATAATGATGACAAGGCTTATTTAGATAAGCATTTGATCTAAATGATAGACTTATAAGCTACAGTAACTAAGTAATGTTCTAACTATAGTTTTGAATGTTTCAATGAAAATGAGAAAAAAAAAAAAAAACAGTTTGACAGCAGCCATTAAAGCCCTAATATGTAAAAAAAAGTGTATAACTTTCACCTCTTTGATGACCTCCATTTTCATAGAGTTCTTCTCCCACTGTGAGAGTTTGGTGTCTTCATTGGGCTGGACCATGGTGTGTTTCTGCAGTGCTGGGACAGTGTAGTGTTGCCTGACATGATTCTCACAGTAGGAGGCGCTACACGCTACACAGGTCTTAACGGCTCGGAGCTTGAGGCTGGAGCAGAAATCACACGCTACATCTCCTGGTCCAGCCTGTGGTAGAGTGGGGCAGGCTGGACTACTGCTGGTCGCCTGAAGAGCCTGCAGTGTCCAGTTCAATGCTAGGTTAACAGAGAGCACTAGACAGACTGGGTAGGTCATCTTACACTGGGGACATACATAGTCCCCAGCTGGGCCTGGCTGGGACCAGTGAGTATTGATGCAGTGCTTGCAGTAACTGTGTCCACAGGGAATGGAGACAGGATTCATCAGAATGTTAGAACACAAACTGCACCTGAAGCAGGCTGAGCTCAGCAATCTGGAGTTGAACTCACTGGGATAGGAGAGAGAAGAGAGATAGACAGTGTGAGAGAGAAAAAGAGATAACATGCATGCATGTTTAGCAACATTTGTTTGAAAAGCATCTTTGTATGACATTCTACACAGAGTGGTCTAATGTCTAGCATCAACTTCATTTGGAAGTGAAAAAACATGACATGATGTAAAGGTCTGATGTACATAATATGTCTGAACCTGTGAAAAGACAATGACATCATTTAACACAAAACACACTGATGGTGTAACTTACATTACAGATTGAGATTCTCCAAAGTTAATAGGCCGACCCATGGACCGGTCACTGCTGATAGACAGACAGCTAGGTGCAGGGGACGCTCCCACACTGAAACATAGCAGAAATGCATTTTGGTTACCAAAACATAAAATATTACTACCAGTAAGACTCCCTAATCGGGAGATAAGCGACCGTCAGGTCGCAGCGTGATTTTAGGCCAAAATGTGTAGGAGTAGTGTCCAGAAATGTGTTTGTAAAAAGCGGCCTGATGGTGGTGCTATATGGGACTGATCCATGTTGATGACATGAGTGTAGACATACTGTGTAGCGATTTGCGTGATTTTAGGGCAAAATCTGTAGGAGTAGTGTCCAAAAATGTGTTTTTAAAAATCGTCCTGAAGGTGGCGCTAAATGGGACAGATCCATGTTGATGACATCAGTGTAGAGCAAGTGTGTACCGTTTTGTGTGATTTTAGGGCAACATTTGTAGAAGCAGTATCCAAAAATGTGTTTGAAAAAATTGGCCTGATGGTGGCGCTAAATAGGACATATCCATTTTGATGAGATGAGTGTAGACATACTGTGTACCGATTTGCGTGATTTTAGGGCAAAAATTGTAGGAGCAGTGTCCAAAAATGTGTTTTGCAAGAATCGGCCTCATGGTAGCGCTAGACGAGGGCCATGTGAGAATTGATGGGTGGAGGTTGTAGTTGTAGTAAACAAACAAGAGATTCCTTCACACACGCATGATTCTTGCCTCGGATCCAGCCTGATTCGCTACGTTTGTCTTTTTCTCACTTCAAACAAAATGCCGAATGTAACAACAGGCTGGATCAGGCTGGCACGATTCCACTGTAAGCTGAACATGTTACAGTAGTAGGACTAGTTAGATTGAAGTATTTGTGTTCATTCTCACCCCGAGTCAGGAGCAGTGAGTTCTCTTTTAAAGTTACCAGGGTGTTCCATGGACCAGTCACTTTTCATACTGACAGCAGGAGACACCCCTCTATCCTGCATCATCCTGTGACTGACACGCACGCACGCACGCACGCACACACACACACACACACGCACACACACACACACACACACACACACACCATTGTTTTTTCCACCATCTTTACTGTACATGCTTGATTTTACATTAATTTTCACTCAAACCTCAGCATTTATTTATTTTTTAGTTTTTTTGCTTAACACATTGGCCGCCATTTTAACATTGACTGTATGGCTCTCCTGCCATTTTGTTTAATGAAAAAATGTATATATTTTTTTTATATTGACATTTTTCCTAAATTCTGTGTTTTTTCGACAATGTCATACAGTACCTGAAATGAAAGAGGACAACCTCTAGTCTCACCAAAAAAATAAATAAAAAAAATAAAAAGCTTTTTTTTCTATAGTTGTAGCCATCTCAAAATAGCCATTTTTTACCAAAATCCAGCTATAATTGAAAGAACTGGAGATATTGACCTTTTTGTGATTGATGGCTTTTCGAGCGAATAACTCAGTTGATATTTGTATTTATGGCGTCAGGCACTTATCAGATAAGTGTACTAGTGTAATAAGTGTAATTGTGTAATAGGGCAATAACTGAAATAGTGTAATAGGGCTGTAATAGGTCACCTCTTGCCCTTAGGGCGTCTTACTGACTTCACACAAATAGAAATAAGCTTTTTACCTTTTATTCAACATTCAAGTGTTTTATTTTGCACAGATCACACACACACACACACACACACACACACACACACACACACACACACACACACACACACACACACACACACGTATAACTTTATATAAGGCCTATGTGTATAACTGTAAATATGTTCCCCATATTCAACTGTTTTTATTTTATTTGTAGCACTTGCTTTGGCGATGTAAAATTATGTTTTCTCATGCCAATAAAGAATCGCGCTCATGCTCTGTTGTAAATGCTGTAGTCTATGGCGAGCGTGGGAGAGAACTGATTGGGATTTGCCTGGCTGCAAGCGACAGACTCACACACTACAACAGGGGGTGGTAATGTGCGGGATCTGCCTGTAGAACGGAACAGACTGGTGCGATCACAAACGCTCAGAGGGTGATATTTCTCAGGGGACGCGCACTTGCTTCTGTTCAGGCCTGTGGCATCAGTTCAGAACAAGCTAAGGTGTCAGTTGTACACCAGTGGTGTCAGTTGTACGCCCTCGCGCGTACAACTTTCATCAGACCAGGAATATTATCCACGAGAAGAACAACTCCAGAACAACTTGTCGCGCTTGGGATGCGAGGCGTCGTGTGCTTGTAGATCTGCTCTTTTCACTGCTTTTGTTACGTACCGCTGGGAGTTATAACTATGGACGCAAAGCTTTTCCTCTGACCACTGGCACTGAGAAAAACAACTGACCGAGGACTCGAGCTTGATGATCCGGTTGTTGGTGGAGTGGACCGTCGCTGCATCTAGTCGAGTAGGTGATGATGTGTTGTTTGTCTTTGTAACCTCGCCTCACCAAGCTTTCTAATGTGTTTGTAGCGGTTGTTTGGGTCTAGTAACTCAGTCCCACCTTTTCCCTTGTGGCGCCCTTGCTCTGATCTTCGTTGTTTTCTGTCTGTCTGGGACATAATATTTTGTTGTGGAGACTTTGGGGGGTATGTATGGAGCTATGTGTTGTGTTGGCCCCCTGGCCATGTGGCAGTTATGGCTTTCCAATTGAACATTTTACTGGATTTTGTTTGATTTGTGCAGCTCTGTTTATGTTGTCGCTTCTGCTAGCCAGGCATGTACACACATAGACATCAAAGGGGGCTTGAGCCCCTGCCCTTTTATCCATCTGTAAAAAGTGTCCACCAAAAGGCCCCTTTAGAAATGTCAGCCCCTGCCTCTCTAAATATTCTCTGCACATCCCTGCCCCACATCCCTCTCATGCGTGTGCCCAGTGTGTCGCTGATTGCACTCTGCGGGCTGCGCTCTGCCACGCTAAATGCATTCACTGTGGTTTATTGAGAGTTTTATTCATTTTTATTGAGATTTATACATTATTACACTCTTGTTTTCACTTTGATGAGTGATATTGTTGGTTCCCTTTATGACAGAAGGCTCAAACTTTGTCACGGGCTGGGGAAGAGTGTAATTAAACATTACATTATATAAAAGCAAATTCTCGGGACTATCGGGCCTGGCGGGGAACGACATTGGGATTTTCTCGGGACTATCGGGGGAATGACTAGACACTGGATTGTACATTACTCCTCCTACAAGCCTACTACTAGCCTACAGACAGACAGACAGACAGACAGACAGACAGACAGACAGACAGACAGGGAGCCAGCCAGAAAGACAGACATATATTGCTATAGGAGAAGACTGGTGTATTTTCACCATGTTATAGTATATTATGGTAAAGTCACAGGTTGAACCAGCCTGCCTGGGTACCAGCCTCCTACTGTATCTCCAAGGAAGGTGGGACATAGAAAATTAATGGAAACACGTTTTCTGATTGGTCTGTGGTAGCCGCACAACTACACCAGTGTGTATTGGCTGGCTGATGACGTAGCTACCCCAATCCTACTCTGATTCATTGGAACAACATCCAATCATCAACAAAGTTGCCTATGTAACAAGTGACTTTGGAGATACTGAATCATGTCCAGACTGAGAAGCTAGTGACAAAACAAACCCACAGAATGTAGCGTAGCAGGCTGGCACCCAGGCTAAGGTTGAACATTTCATCCTGGGGTGAAAATGCAATGTGAAACATCTTGCGTGTTAACTGCCTGTATGGAGAAGTTGTGTTGTAATGCCTTTGGAGAAAAGCTAACCAAACATGACATCTAGAATAAGGCCATTAGTGGGTAAACCATAAATTTACCGGTACAATATGCCTGAGCCTTTGAATAGACAATGGCCGGGTATTCCCAAAGCGCAGTCGTACAAGCCCGTCGTAGGACACTCCGGTACGACGACAAAGCTGTTTCCCAAACGCGCCTCTCTCAAAACAGGCTACGCATGCCCTTAGGCTGGCCAGAGCCTTGTATTATAGAGTTCTGCCAACTCTGCCCCCATGTGAATGGAGATGATGCAACTCTGCACCGACTCTCCTTGAATGGCTCTGGGTCCTGATTGATCCCCACAACCAGCTGCGCTCGCAAATGAATTTCAGTTGTTGTGTGATTGTACTTGCCCCGCGAGAAAGAAGTAGAAAACAATGCTGAAAATTAACAAACTTGTTGGTAGGCTAACTGACCACACAGACCCCTTGTTTTTATTTTAAACTCTACTTGGAAGATGTAACGGCTGCACAAAATAGCCTAGTTGATTTAATTTTAAACTACAACTTAACTGTTTGTCTAAATCATCTTAAATATTTATATAAGCTACCATGAGACTATATTATAGAGCTTTGATTTACAAAGTGGGTCCGGGGACCCCAAGAGGTCCTTGATATGTGGCGATGCACTTAAACGGGAGTCGAACGCGAGGCTTTGACTCACCAGTCTAACATACAGTCCGCCAAGCCAACAGCGGTGGCAACAAGGTTGAAGTAGGAACCAAATGAACCCTCATCATGGGTGTAACTCAGAGAGTGTACTGTACAATTAAATGGTCCCATTTGTACATGCACGTAGCAGGCTACATACCCAAGATGAGGGTCCATTTGGTTCATATAATTTCCTAACTAAATACAACAGCCCTGCCAACAAAATTCAGCGCTCGTTTGGCGCAATGGCTCGTGTGTTGGACTGACAAGTGGAAACTCCGGGTTCTATCCCCGCTTCCGTGCAGTATTATATATCATTTAGCTGGGGACCCCCAAGGGTCCCCGGACCACACTTTGAGAACGAATGTGGAGCTCTTCATTTTTATGTAAGTATTTTGTGTTGTGGTGCGCTCTCTCAAGCAACCAAACAGACGCATACTGTAACATAAAAAATATATAGTTCATATTTTTTTTATCCTTCTTTTTCTTACTATATTACTTATTTTTATAGCAGGTGTGTAGCCTAGGCTAGCTACTCCGCCATCCACTTGACAGATCGATTTTTTATATACTTTTATAGTTATACTTATAGTGATCAGCATCGTAGCCGAGGGGTTTAGGGCGCCCCAGGTCACCTTTTAAAAAAGCCTTTGTAAGACAGGTCTGTGTGATTGACAGGAGCCTTCACAGGTTCTTCTACGATCGTCCTGGAGACCTTACGATGGGTTTTCTGAAGTCATTCCTAAGGTGTGCTCACCCACCGTAGCAGCCCATTTGGTTCCATTGTACACTCTCGACCGGTTTCCTGAAAGCCGTCGTAGCCTTGATTGACAGGAGCCTTCATAACAGTTTTGCTGCTACGATGGGTCTTACGACCATCCCAAAGCTTAAGATCGCTTTGGGAAACCCGGCCACTATGACATCTATTAACGGTGGTAGTTCTTTAACAGAAACAGTAATGGTGTAACTTACATTAGGTATCCAAAGTTAATAGGCTGACCCATGGACCAGTCACTGCTCACTGACAGACAGGTAGGTGCAGGGGAAGCTCCAACACTGAAACAATGCAGAAATGTATGCTGGTAAAGAAATAAACAATAACATTGACTATTATTATTTTTATTATTATTACCCGTAAGATAATAAAGATATTTTCAAGTTAAATATCTAAAAAATGACAAAACATTTCAAAGTAAAAAGTTCAATCATGTGTGTCCAGAGTAAGCTGAATTAAAATAATAATAAAAAGTTTCTAGGTGAGAAAATTTGGATAAAGCTTTTAAACTTTTAAAATGAAATATTTATAAAACAAACAAGAGATTCCTTCACACACGCATGATTCTTGCCTCAGATCCAGCCTGATTCGCTACGTTTGTCTTTTTCTCACTTCAAACAAAATGCCGAATGTAACAACAGGCTGGATCAGGCTGGCACGATTCCACTGTAAGCTGAACATGTTACAGTAGTAGGACTAGTTAGATTGAAGTATTTGTGTTCATTCTCACCCCGAGTCAGGAGTAGTGAGTTCTCTTTTAAAGTTACCAGGGTGTTCCATGGACCAGTCACTTTTCATACTGACAGCAGGAGACACCCCTCTATCCTGCATCATCCTGTGACTGACACGCACGCACGCACGCACACACGCACACACACACACACGCACACACACACACACACACACACACACACCATTGTTTTTTCCACCATCTTTACTGTACATGCTTGATTTTACATTAATTTTCACTCAAACCTCAGCATTTATTTATTTTTTATTTATTTTGCTTAATAATGACTAGACACTGGATTGTACATTACTCCTCCTACAAGCCTACTACTAGCCTACAGACAGACATACAGACAGACAGGGAGCCAGCCAGAAAGACAGACATATATTGCTATAGGAGAAGACTGGTGTATTTTCACCATGTTATAGTATATTATGGTAAAGTCACAGGTTGAACTAGCCTGCCTGGGTACCAGCCTCCTACTGTATCTCCAAGGAAAGTGGGACATAGAAAATGAATGTAAACACGTTTTCTGATTGGTCTGTGGTAGCCGCACAACTACACCAGTGTGTATTGGCTGGCTGATGACGTAGCTACCCCAATCCTACTCTGATTCATTGGAACAACATCCAATCATCAACAAAGTTGCCTATGTAACAAGTGACTTTGGAGATACTGAATCATGTCCAGACTGAGAAGCTAGTGACAAAACAAACCCACAGAATGTAGCGTAGCAGGCTGGCACCCAGGCTAAGGTTGAACATTTCATCCTGGGGTGAAAATGCAATGTGAAACATCTTGCGTGTTAACTGCCTGTATGGAGAAGTTGTGTTGTAATGCCTTTGGAGAAAAGCTAACCAAACATGACATCTAGAATAAGGCCATTAGTGGGTAAACCATAAATTTACCGGTACAATATGCCTGAGCCTTTGAATAGACAATGGCCGGGTATTCCCAAAGCGCAGTCGTACAAGCCCGTCGTAGGACACTCCGGTACGACGACGAAGCTGTTTCCCAAACGCGCCTCTCTCAAAACAGGCTACGCATGCCCTTAGGCTGGCCAGAGCCTTGTATTATAGAGTTCTGCCAACTCTGCCCCCATGTGAATGGAGATGATGCAACTCTGCACCGACTCTCCTTGAATGGCTCTGGGTCCTGATTGATCCCCATGTAGTGATACGCGGAAGCGGGGATTGAACCCGGGACTCCCACTCGCCAGTCCAACGCACAACCAGTCGTGCTAATAGGGCTGAGCCCGATTAGCAGGGCTGTTGTCGCTGGTTCATGGCTGGTACTAACTGTGGGGGCTACAATCACCCCCCTGATCTTTGGAGCGCGCCCTCGCGCTTCACACTTCACGCCGCGGACCGCCGCACACGACGTGGACCTGTCCCTCACGCGAGGATACCACGCTCCTCATCCTGCCGACAACGCCAGATTGTAGTGATACACGGAAGCGGGGATTGAACCCGGGACTCCCACTCGCCAGTCCAACGCACAACCAGTCGTGCTAATAGGGCTGAGCCCGATTAGCAGGGCTGTTGTCGCTGGTTCATGGCTGGTACTAACTGTGGGGGCTACACCCACAACCAGCTGAATTTCAGCTGTTGTGTGATTGTACTTGCCCCGCGAGAAAGAAGTAGAAAACAATGCTGAAAATTAACAAACTTGCTGGTAGGCTAACTGACCACACAGACCCCTTGTTTTTATTTTAAACTCTACTTGGAAGATGTAACGGCTGCACAAAATAGCCTAGTTGATTTAATTTTAAACTACAACTTAACTGTTTGTCTAAATCATCTTAAATATTTATATAAGCTACCATGAGACTATATTATAGAGCTTTGATTTACAAAGTGGGTCCGGGGACCCCAAGAGGTCCTTGATATGTGGCGATGCACTTAAACGGGAGTCGAACGCGAGGCTTTGACTCACCAGTCTAACATACAGTCCGCCAAGCCAACAGCGGTGGCAACAAGGTTGAAGTAGGAACCAAATGAACCCTCATCATGGGTGTAACTCAGAGAGTGTACTGTACAATTAAATGGTCCCATTTGTACATGCACGTAGCAGGCTACATACCCAAGATGAGGGTCCATTTGGTTCATATAATTTCCTAACTAAATACAACAGCCCTGCCAACAAAATTCAGCGCTCGTTTGGCGCAATGGCTCGTGTGTTGGACTGACAAGTGGAAACTCCGGGTTCTATCCCCGCTTCCGTGCAGTATTATATATCATTTAGCTGGGGACCCCCAAGGGTCCCCGGACCACACTTTGAGAATGAATGTGGAGCTCTTCATTTTTATGTAAGTATTTTGTGTTGTGGTGCGCTCTCTCAAGCAACCAAACAGACGCATACTGTAACATAAAAAATATATAGTTCATATTTTTTTTATCCTTCTTTTTCTTACTATATTACTTATTTTTATAGCAGGTGTGTAGCCTAGGCTAGCTACTCGGCCATCCACTTGACAGATCGATTTTTTATATACTTTTATAGTTATACTTATAGTGATCAGCATCGTAGCCGAGGGGTTTAGGGCGCCCCAGGTCACCTTTTAAAAAAGCCTTCGTAAGACAGGTCTGTGTGATTGACAGGAGCCTTCACAGGTTCTTCTACGATCGTCCTGGAGACCTTACGATGGGTTTTCTGAAGTCATTCCTAAGGTGTGCTCACCCACCGTAGCAGCCCATTTGGTTCCATTGTACACTCTCGACCGGTTTCCTGAAAGCCGTCGTAGCCTTGATTGACAGGAGCCTTCATAACAGTTTTGCTGCTACGATGGGTCTTACGACCATCCCAAAGCTTAAGATCGCTTTGGGAAACCCGGCCACTATGACATCTATTAACGGTGGTAGTTCTTTAACAGAAACAGTAATGGTGTAACTTACATTAGGTATCCAAAGTTAATAGGCTGACCCATGGACCAGTCACTGCTCACTGACAGACAGGTAGGTGCAGGGGAAGCTCCAACACTGAAACAATGCAGAAATGTATGCTGGTAAAGAAATAAACAATAACATTGACTATTATTATTTCTATTATTATTACCCGTAAGATAATAAAGATATTTTCAAGTTAAATATCTAAAAAATGACAAAACATTTCAAAGTAAAAAGTTCAATCATGTGTGTCCAGAGTAAGCTGAATTAAAATAATAATAAAAAGTTTCTAGGTGAGAAAATTTGGATAAAGCTTTTAAACTTTTAAAATGAAATATTTATAAAACAAACAAGAGATTCCTTCACACACGCATGATTCTTGCCTCAGATCCAGCCTGATTCGCTACGTTTGTCTTTTTCTCACTTCAAACAAAATGCCGAATGTAACAACAGGCTGGATCAGGCTGGCACGATTCCACTGTAAGCTGAACATGTTACAGTAGTAGGACTAGTTAGATTGAAGTATTTGTGTTCATTCTCACCCCGAGTCAGGAGTAGTGAGTTCTCTTTTAAAGTTACCAGGGTGTTCCATGGACCAGTCACTTTTCATACTGACAGCAGGACTCCTGCTGTCAGTATGAAAAGTGACTGGTGCAGGAGACACCCCTCTATCCTGCATCATCCTGTGACTGACACGCACGCACGCACGCACGCACGCACGCACGCACGCACACACACACACACACACACACACACACACACACACACACACACACCATTGTTTTTTCCACCATCTTTACTGTACATGCTTGATTTTACATTAATTTTCACTCAAACCTCAGCATTTATTTATTTTTTAGTTTTTTTGCTTAATAATGACTAGACGCTGGATTGTACATTACTCCTCCTACAAGCCTACTACTAGCCTACAGACAGCAGACAGGGAGCCAGCCAGAAAGACAGACATATATTGCTACAGGAGAAGACTGGTGTATTTTCACCATGTTATAGTATATTATGGTAAAGTCACAGGTTGAACTAGCCTGCCTGGGTACCAGCCTCCTACTGTATCTCCAAGGAAAGTGGGACATAGAAAATGAATGTAAACACGTTTTCTGATTGGTCTGTGGTAGCCGCACAACTACACCAGTGTGTATTGGCTGGCTGATGACGTAGCTACCCTAATCCTACTCTGATTCATTGGAACAACATCCAATCATCAACAAAGTTGCCTATGTAACAAGTGACTTTGGAGATACATGTCCACCACTCTACCCACTGAGCAGTAGTCGGATATTACACGACTAGTTATTTTTTAGCCGTCATTTCAACCAGCTAGATTACGGTTATATTCACACCGAAAATATACTTTGCAATTTCTTCCATAATTCAATAACTATTTAAAAAACAACAGTAATTTGCATAACTGATCTCCTAATATTTTGGACTAACATAATTATAATATCCGTTGATCATTATTAAGTATGGTTTAGATCTAGACGAGATTTAGCTGACTAATTATAGTCTGCGTATCTACGTTTATATTTACACCGAATTTAGACAATTGAAGTTAATCCTATTTCAATAAATATTTATTTAAAAAAACAACTGCACGTTGCAGAACTGATCTCCAAATAATGGTGTAAAAGTTTAATAGCCAGTCGTCACTATAAGGTATACGCCTGGGTGCATGTAGTCGTTTTATATACAGCATTTTAACGACTATGTTCATGCCATGTATTAAATAAAGTCATCTTACAAAAAGAAACCAAAATATACGATCAAATAGCCACCTCTGTCAGTCAGACAGTGTAGTGCCTAACTAGAAGCTGATGGGAGGCAGCAATACGCCGGAGTTCTCTCACACACCCACACACACACAGTTGTCTCCCCAAACCCCCGACCACACCATTATTCAATATATATTGATTAAATAAAAATCCTTTTAATAGCTTGATATTCATCAAGATAGAGCTACTTTGCAGTATCAGAAAACTCAAAAATGTTACCCAAAACCAACGGTGGGAGGCGATGTCAATTACTAATAGGGCCAAACGCAACACACTATCATTCTGGTCCTAAAAAAAAGTTTGGCGCGTTTCACTGCCCACAGTTTTTGCGCCACACACTCTAGCCATATGTCAAATCGACCGGCTTCGTCGGGAATCGTGTGCTTGTATGCTAAGAGATTGTTTGTATAGTTTAATTGATATTAATTTATTATTATCCCATTATAAGTCAATGGGGAAAAAATAATTCACTAATATTATCCCATTCCAGTATTTTTCTCTCGGAAACGGTAAGACCTACAGTTACAACACTTGGAGGGAAGGTTCATAATAATTACAAGGATTAATTAAAACATCAGTCGGCCTCATGGTGGCGCTATAACGACCCACTTTACGCTTTGGCCTGTAACTGTAGGTCGGAAAATTTAAATGATTTTTTCCCTGGATTCCTTGGGTCATGACGCATCTCACGCCCATTTGCGCCAGGATCGATTTTTCCGCAATTATGTTTACATCGTTTTAACTTGCTATGCATGTTAGTTCTGTTCTGTAGGCAACGTCAAAGCAGGGGTGCCAAAACGGTTCAATTGTAACACAATTTAACATGATAATATCATATTGAAATATTTGACATATTGGCGAATATTGTGTTCAGTCAGCTGACATTCAATTACAGTGTATTTTAAGTCAGATTAGGGATGTATAACATGTTGCATTAATCAAACTTGCTATTTATTTAGGTAATCAATGTATTTTCCCATGGAATTCACTCAAACGCTTAAACTGGTACATATTGTAATATTTAATATTTTCCTAAAGTATGATAGAGTATCTTAGCAGATCCTTGGTATGAAAACAATGTTAAAGAGTTGCTTGAATGAAATATAATTGATTTAAACAAAAAAATATTTGTTTAATGTGGTTCTTTAGCTGTGTTACATTTATAAATCATGCTGTTACAGTTAATCCCATGTGGGCTTCAAATGTAACATCGGAACAGCGTCCACTCTCGGTTTAATAACTCGTGACCTGTTTTATCAATTGAAAAACTTGAAGTGGTTTATGATAGCAGACATGTGTAAGTCCTTTGCCTGAAAATATTACATATGTAGGTGAAAGAATCTCTGAGTAAAATATTGAAATGTGAAAAACGTTACAATCGTGCAGGCTCTCCCCTAATAATAATAGCATAATAATAAATATAGCTGCAAGCAGCGATAAAGTGGCCACAAACACCTCAAATCATGAACACAGCCTGCGATGTGCGTGAAATCTTGCTAAGTTAGTATGACATACTACACAGAGTAAAGGCCTTTGCACACAGGCGCGTTTATCCGCACGGATAAAACGGACAATTTCATTTTTTTTAAAGAAAACAATGATTCTCTACGACCTCATGCACACCGGATCCGAATTAGCCGTGCGACGAGTGGCTGCCGCCGTGCGTTTTTTCTCTCGATCGAACTCAGTTCGATTCGTGCGTCTTGTCGCATGCGGTAAAAAAACTCATCACTCCTTTTATGACTCCTTTTGGGATCCGCAGCGCCGATTCCGCACAGCAGTGCACACCAAATCCAATGCGTTTTATTCATACAGCAAACGGAAGAAACGCAACTGTCCTGTGTGCAAAGGGCTTAACACTGCCCTCTAGTGTCTCAGCTTCATGTGGAAAAGGGAGTGACGTGGGCCAGACCGAATCCGCCATGCTGTCATGACTAATGACCATTGAGCTATGCGATTGACAGTTGTTAGTCTCTGGCATTAATATTGGATGTTGACATTGGTTAGGAACTGCTGATGTAATCACATATTATGTATTTGTTTGACAGGAAGCAATTAAAATTGTCCTGACATCTAAAATTAAGTGGTAAAATAGTTGTATGTGCAATATATGGCTGATAGGGCCGGATCTAGGCATAGGCAAGGGGGGGCAATGCCCCCCTGAATGCCCTGTCTGCCCCACCAAACATGATGGCATGCAAATATCTAAAATTTCAAAAATATAACATTATTTGAAATGACTAGGTAGATGGATAAACTGCTAAGATTTAAAGATAGATAGATAGATAGATAGATAGATAGATAGATAGATAGATAGATAGATAGATAGATAGATAGATAGATAGATAGATAGATAGATAGACACCTCAGGGTGACTTGCGACCTCAGGGTGACAGCCTCCTAATTCTTGGCCATCTGGCCAGTAATGTATATGGGACCAGTTACTCATATGGAGACCCCTTCATGATAGTTATGTTATGTCAAAACATGCCCATATATGGACTTTACCAAATATGGGCATTCCCATATATGTCCTTAATATTGATAACATAATATCCTTAATAATGTCCTTAATATTGACAATATAGGAATCCCCATATATGGGCATAAAACCTATGTTAATTAGTAATGCCAAGCAGGGCCTTTGTGAGTTAGGGCCTTGGTTTGATGCTTGTGGATCTCCATATATGGGCATAATGGGGTACCCCAACATTCTCATTTTCGGCCTGGGATTTATGACATCAGAATTGTTTCTTCTTTTTCTGGGAATGACCATATATGGACTTTTTTACCCTGAGAGATCTCGTAGCTTGTCTGACTGTCAGTACAGGAAATGATGTCACGCATAAAAGGTTTTTTTCTTTTTCTGGGAATGACCATATATGGACTTTTATACCACTTCCTGTACAGCCAGACAGTCAGACAGACAGACAGACAGTCAGACAGACAGACAAGCTACAAGGTTTTTTTCAGGGTTTTTTCCACCCACGCCGGCATGGCCTGGACTGGAGGTCCCCCCCTGTCATGTCTTCCTGCCCCACCTAGTACTGAAGGCTAGATCCGGCCCTCCTGAACCTGTGATTACATAATGAATTGTGTGTACAGCAGGGGTCTTCAACGTTTTCAGGCCAAGGACCCCTTAGTTGAGAGAGAGATGAAGCAGGGACCCCCACAACCTGTTCATAGATTCCATATACCGGTAGTTTCATTGTTTGACAGCACAATCATCAGTGTATTTTGGATTCATGTCAATTTTTGTTCACTCTGTACTTAGTCTGCTCTTTTTTCCCCTCTACACCAAACCTCTTTGCCGAAAATAGCTGATCTACAAGCTCACAACGCCTCGCGCTGCAAGGCGTTGTGAGCTTGTAGATCTACTATTTTTGGCTACAGTTCTCAGAATATGGACGCTAGGGTTCAAGTTGTTAATATAAAAAGGATTGGAAGATTTGGAGGACCCCCTGTAGTAACTCTGAGGACCCCCTGGGGGTCCCGGACCCCCTGTTGAAGACCCCTGGTGTACTGTATTTATGTTGGTATAGTCCTTTAATAGAAACAGTAATGGTGATACTTACATTGCAGATTCTCTTAAGGACGCGTCACTTCTCATAGACAGACAGCTGGGTGCAGGGGATGCTCTCTCTGGTTTTACAAAGTTAATCTCACTGAAACAAAGAAGACAATTATGTCCAGGGGGTGAGGTGGAGTATGAAGCGGTGAGGACTAGGGGGTGAGGTGGAGTCTGAGCGGAGGTGAGTGCTAGGGGTGAGGTGGATTATTGTAGCCTAGCTGCAGCTATACCATCATCCACCCATGTTAAAACAAGGAGGGAATGAAGATACTGCAGTTAGTTAGCTAGATTCATTAGTATCTAGGCTGGTTATACCAGGCTAGGATTATTGTGCTGTAGTTGAGTCCAAGTCAAGACCAAGTCTGAGGGGGGGCGAGTCCGAATCAAGACGGAGTGTGGGAGGGATTTGAGTCCGAGTCGAGACTGAGACCAAATACAAAAATAAATCAAATTTAAAAAAAAAAATCCTAATTTGACAGCTACTGTGGAGACACACACGAAACATGGAGAGAGAGTATTGGCATGTAGCAATTGGTCCAGCTGGCCAGGAATCTAATCCAGCCTTGTGTTGGGGTGATGGGTGGTATAACGTCATGGTATAACGTCATGAGGTTTTCAGGACATAATTTAACATCTTGAAAAGTGTATAGTTCCTGCTATTCACGGGTTCAATTTGTAGTCCTGCAGCGGCCATATTGAGGACCAACACAGGTGTTCTGATTGATGTAGAACATTAATTCTATGCCAATCAGACAAGTGAAACACATGTGTTGGTCCTCAACATGGCTGCCGTAGGACTACAAATTGAACCCATGAATTATTTGCACAAGATTGACACATTTTCCGGACTATGGGTTTACTTACTAAACCATTTACACACATCATCTAGTAATTTATCAATGAAAAGTAGCATAATGTTAATGTGAATGGGCTCCTCATAATATGGGTATAATACTAATACTAATTAATACAGTGGGGGAAGAGTCCTGAGTCCCTTAGTCAAGGGTCAAGACAGAGTAAAATCATCAGTGAGACTAAGACGAGACCGTTTCAATGAAAATTTAGACTTGAGACGGGACTCAAGACGAGTCATTAGGGAATTTAAGGAGCCTGTTTCTACTACCGTGACGTGAGGCAGGACTACGGCTGCTATGACGCAATCGCCGTTGCGGTGGAAATGGTCGGCGACTCCACCCCTTTTACTGAACCCTTTGGTTCCCATGGCGACATGTCTACGCAGCAGACGTTGTGTGGAAGGTAGCTTTTCTGCCGTTGTAGAGACGGCTGCGACAGCGGCAGGTTTATCTATCGAGCGCTGATAATTTCCGTTTACCGTCATCTGCCGTAGCCATCCAAAGCTTAAATAGCCTATTGACTTGAGTAGGCTACTACAACACTACTGGAGTATGAAGAGGTGAGTGCTACAGGTGGTGAGGTTTTTTGTGCGGGCAGCAACTGGGAACCAATGAACCAATCAATATTTTGATTCAATACATATTCAAGACAAGCCCTTCTCCTACATGAGCCCATTTAACCCCATTTTAATCATGTTAGTCTCATTCAAAATATATACATCTCACACTTGCATTTCAAGTGCAATATCAGTCACCAGAAGCAGGGACATATGCTGTCAATGGGTTAAAATGGTTAAAATGGGGTTTGAAGTTGAATGGATTTACATAGATGGGGGTAGATCTGATAATAATGTAAATGTATGTATATCAAGTAAGGATGGGACGATACGCGATATTATTGTTTATCGTGATAAAAACACTCACGATAATCGTATGTGAGATTTAATTTATCGTGATATTGTCCTCCATCATGCACTGGGATCAATTCACCTTTTATTTGCCGAGCTGCATATCCGGTACCACTTAAACCCTCTATAATTGGTAAAAGGTACTTATAATATATGTATTTGATACAGTCTTGTTTTCACTCTCTATCAAATGTCAAACGTCTCTAGCAATGCAACGCGTTGTGAGCTTGTAGATCGGCTATTTTTTGGCAGATGTTCCACCCCTGGATAATGGATTTTGATTATCGTGATAATATCGTAAATCGCGATTTCTTCCGTCACAATAATCGTGATATGAAATTTTCATATTGTCCCATCCCTAATATCAAGCAACTTAAAAGGGGTGCAACACAAAAGCCTAAGAAGACATTAAAATGACCCCAGCTGTCTGTGGGTTTTATGAATATCGAACCAATGAAAAGTTAACAAGAGCTTGTGACTAAATAATGACTACATTGGATCCATTGGAACACAGCCTTTTCATTTCCTGGAAAACTGTTTTTGACACATAATAATTAGACCTAATGGTTCACATTCATTTTACAGCTTCACCCTAAAATATTTTCATTTACTTCGTTCTATCGTTTTAGCACGTTTAGTGTGCTAAAACGGGAAAATCACGCTCTTTCGAACGACCATCATTTCGACCGGAGGGTTAGCGACTCACTCCACGGAGGTTAGGGTTAGGGTCGGGTGTCGAAAAGATGACATGTAGTAACAGCAACACTCTCCCTGCTAAAACGTGGGGGCATGTGTACAAGTGGCTAAATATGTATTGTTAGACACAATAAGCATGCAATTTCTTTATTGCTATTTACAGTAACCCCAGAAGTCACATCTGCCCATGAAAGATTGCGGTGCATCTTGGGAATTGGCTTATTCTGTGTAAAAATACATATTTAGCCATGTGTGTGCATGCCCCCAGCCACTGAAATCAAAATAATTTAAATCTCTAAAACGATAGAAAGGAGTAAATGAAAACATTTGAACTCTCAAGCTGCCTTGTATTTGAGTTTTGGACTTTAAGCCATGTTGCTGTATGTTTCTGTTCTAGT
This sequence comes from Nannobrachium achirus, assembly GCF_963921795.1. Classification (NCBI taxonomy): domain Eukaryota; kingdom Metazoa; phylum Chordata; class Actinopteri; order Myctophiformes; family Myctophidae; genus Nannobrachium; species Nannobrachium achirus. The sequence goes on along the minus strand of NC_137831.1, from coordinate 42,230,214 downwards.
CTTGTATTTTGTTACTCTGTGCTTTTTTTAGTTTTGTGTTTTATTTTGTAACAGTTTCTGCTGTGTCCCCCCTGTTGAATTTAGTTCTGTTCTCCTCCTGTGTCCTATTGTGCCCCAGCCAATCCCAGTGTTGATTGTTGTTTGAGTTCACCTGTGTCTAGTTAGTCCTGTGTATTTATGTTTGTTAGTCCTGTGTATTTGTCTGTTTGTTCAGTTCTTCGTCGGTTCGTTGTCGTAAGTAATGGTTTAACCATGTGTCTGTCTAGTTGTTGAAGCCTGTGTTTTTGCTAATCCTCTAGTACCTTGTTTTTCAGAACTTTATTTTGTCCCCTTTAGTATTCCCAGTATAGTTGTTCCCTTGCCGTGTTCACCTTCGTTTGTTAAATTAACTACCTTGCATCTTCACTGCTCTGCCTCCGACCTGTGTCATCATGTGGATCCATAGACGGTTCTCTCTCCACATCCACATCACTGCTGGCAGACGTCTCTGTTCTCTGTCCTTCAGTCTGCTGCTGCAGGAGGTGCCCTATTTTCTTTTCTTTTGTTCTTTTTTTATTTTTCTCCTCTGAAATTACATCTATATATTTACTCATCACAATGACAATGCGCCCGTTGTTTCTTTTGTTCTTTATAATCTTCATTTTGTGTGCAACGTGATTGAAGTTTCTTGTGAGTGGAGAATGTTCCATCATATCTTGCTGGCCAGTCAAAATACCTGTGAATGTTTCTATTTTAAAACACACACACACACACACACACACACGCACACACACGCGCACGCACGCGCACGCACACACGCACGCACGCACGCACGCACGCACACACACACACACACACACACACACACACGTATATAACAGTGTTCATACAAACATTATGTTTAGTCTCATTCTGTTTTCCCAACATGACAATGAGAATTTACATGAACTCCAAAACCTGGTATGAGGTGATGGCACCAACATAATCCTACTACACAGATGTAGTAAATGACATGCAGTACCTCTTGTCAAGCCTAACTAAAGCTACATGACTTGGATGTGGATGTTGGTATTATTGTATTATTATAACATACTCTACCATGTTCAAAATCATGTCTTAATCACTACAAAACGTGTGGATTTTTTTTCAACACTGTCAAAGCTACATGTTCATGATAAAATTATATTGACTGTAAAACTCCATTTTGAATCTATTTTTAAACAAATACAATACGACATTCACAAATACCCAAAGGACTAACATAATACACCATAAAGAAACCCCCATGCATGCAGCTTCACCAGATATATATATGTGATTTCCAGTAAACTACTAGACTAGGTTCATTTGCTGATCCGGTCTGGGTCTGGAGCAGATACGGAAACAGCCAGCCAGGGTTGTTGCCAGTATATCTTTTGCGCAACAAACAAGCAACTGGTCTATAAAAATAATAAGAATAAGAATGAGCAACTAAGGCATGTCAGTCAAACTTTATTGTCTAATGTTGTTTTAGAACAGTGATTCTCAACCATGAAGATCTACTTATAATAAACCGATTTGGCAACGCAGTAGGAGAAGAGAGCACTCTCTTCTCCTAATAAAGTTGTCTTAATTTAATAGGTCTATTCTTGGTTCTGTTAAACAGAAATTTGATATTGACTAGGTAAACAAAAGGTTATTTTGCATGTCAACGTATATTGTATCGTGGCCTGTATCGAGATGTAGTGGAGTAGAATAAGGCAGTTGTTTTCTGGATGTTTAACAGAAGGCAGAATGCAGAGTATTCCCTCGTTGGTAAGAGACAAAGCTATAAACAGTTATAAAGCTTATAGTTTCTCTAAATAGCACAGGTACATGTAATAGCCTATAGGGTAGGCTAATTGATCTAGCCTAGAAGTACCCGGTGATCGCCATTGGGCGTGTTCCACACATCTGCAAAGTGGTGGACACGTAAAGCCGACATCATAGTCGCCTGGGCGGTGGAAGGCTTTACACCGCAGTGTAGTCTTTTTGAGTCATGAAACTACAACGTTACGTCATTCCTCGCGGTGGAGAGCTTTCCACCGCGAGTCCCGACACATCTCTCTGTTTTTACTATCAGACAGACAGGCTCTACACCCCGTTCACTGATTGGTCGATCTAGACCAGTCAGTCACAGTGTACAGGACTCCACCGTGAGTGACTATGATGTCCTGCACTTATTTTCTAGAAAGCTTTCCACCTCAAATTTGCGGTGGATAGCTCTCCACCGTACACTCTGATACGGGCTTTAGGGTGCGTTCGGAAATGCGCACCGGGTGTGTGTTCAGTGGGCGAGGATTTACGAGGAAGAGAGAGAGATGAGGGAGGGAGGGAGGGAGAGAGAGAGAGAGAGAGAGAGAGAGAGAGAGAGAGAGAGAGACGAGGAAGAGTGGGGGAGGGGTAAGGAAGTGGAACTCACTTGAATAATCTGTATTAAAAAGAGCAACCAAGTGATTGTAATACAATTAAGTTGTAGTATAATAAAAGTTCCTACCTTACATTAAGCTGTGCACTTTGGTCCTTTATTTGCTTTGTTGTGTCGTAGCCTACGTGTCGACTACGGCTCAATGTTGTTTTGTCCTTGTGTTAAAATGGTTGTCTGTGTGTCTGCATTTAGTTCCTGTTTCATAGTTTACCCGCCTCTTACTGTACAGTCCATATATGGGCAACACAGCCTTAACCTAGGCAACTGCTTTTAAACATACAGTCACACACAAACACAAACATGTATCCTATACAAAGTTAACAAACATGATTAACAGAACCCTAGTGTAGTGGTCAGGGCATATGCCTTTCATGCAGAAAGTTGTTGGATCGAATCCTGCCTGGGGTTGATGTAAGCATAAAACCATGAAATTTCGTAGACTTGTACGATTTGGGAAACTATTCTTACCCCAAAAGGGGTTGCTATATAATTTTGAGCAGTTTGTAAAACGCTTAAACCAGTTTTTAGCATGGGATTTTTGAGCAATTCGCATGAAACATTCTACACGCAATCTAAGGACCTTCTAACATGCCTATGAAGTGCACATTTTTTTAAATAATATTAATAATAATAAATATAGCTGCAAGCACGATAAAGTGGCCAAAAACAACTCCAATCATGAACACAGCCTGCGATGTTCGTGGGATTTTGCAAGCAAATTCCCACTAGGTCAATTGGAACAGATGCCACCCTTCCCACATTGGCCTGTTATAGCGCCACCAGCGGGTCAACTTTTGCATAACACATTTTTTTGGAACAATTAATGCCTCAAATCATGCATGCAGCGTCCGATTGCATCAGTAATGTCAAAGAGAGCATTGCCAGCGATCTTGACATTTTGTACTTTTATAGCCATTGTATTTTGGCTTGAAGCGAGCCCACAATTGTTTCGAAGTAACAATATTTTCTAGTTGTTATTATTATTATTACCCTTATTACTACTACATTGTCTATTTGTCCGGAAATGTAGGCTATAAAACATTTGCTTAAATTTTTTAAATGAAAACAACATATTTGAAACAATGAAATAAATAATTGGTGTTTCCAGGTGTTATCAAGTAACCCCACTCTGGCGAAAGAAGTGCAGAAATACAAGAACTGGCTGTCAAGGTGGTCCGGTCGTATCCTCTCTGCGGACACTGGCGTCTCTCTGGAGAAAGACGTTGCACAGCCCGAGGAGGTACCGGCCAGTGGTGCTTTGGGATTTGCACACGGCGTCCGGTCGCATCCGGAGCTACGGCCACTATAAGTACATTTACTTAGTGAGGTATAAAGTACTTTACTCAATACTCGTATTTCCAATACTTTTACTTCTACTCCACTCCACATTGGATCCAAATATTGCACTATTACTCCACTACAATTATTTGAACACACCCTCAGGTCCTCAGATGGGGCACTCCTAAAGGTCACTGAGAAATTCCACCTTGTAAACAAGGGAGAACGAGCCTTCTCTGTTCGTGCCCCAAAAATGTGGAACACCCTTCCCAAGAGCATCCGACAAGCGGATTCTATTACATCCTTCAAATCTAACCTTAAAACATATCTGTTTAGAAAGGCATTCCCCCCCCCCCTGCCCCATTAAATTCACACTTTTTAATTGTTGAACTTTGTATACTTTTTGTCGATAGATCTGTTGTTTTTATTATTTTGAACTTTGTATACATTTTGTTGATGAATTTGTTGTTGTTTTTATGTTGCATCCTATGGCCTTTTTACTTTGACTTAGTGTAACTGTTGCTTTTTTTTTTTGTTTCATCCATTTTAAGTGTTTTTGTTTCCCTTGCTTTTTTACTGTGTAGATTTGTTGTGCAGCACTTTGTGACTTTGTCTAGAAAGGTGCTATATAAATACAGTTATTATTATTATTTGCAGATATAAATTATAATATTACAAAACATACATTAAACATTTTAGCCCTATTTTATAGCAAGGCTATTTGAAAATAGCCGATCTACAAGCTCAAGATCTACAAGATCTGCCATTTTCAAACATTTTGTACTTTTACTATTACTTTAGAGGAGGCGTTCAGACCAAAACATGACCCCCACTGAATGTGCATGATTTAGACCTTCCTACCTGGTTAAGTGGATGCTAGGGCCACTTATCCTCCTTCTACAACACTGCCACCCACTGACTACCTCCCTTATTCAAATTATTATTATATTTTTGTCAGAAAGCCTGTCAGCGACGCCTAGTGGCCTGACACGGTAATGGACTGCAGACAGGTGTTTGAGTTGTAATCAGTTACAGACAGGTGCATTTAGTTGGTGATTAGCTACAGACAGCTTTGTTCAATCAGTAGAGTGTCAGAAACAACGACCTCTCTCTGTTTGTGTTATTATTTGATTCCATTGTTTCTACCATTGTGCGTTCATGGAAATAATGTGAGTACCTGATTTATGTTTTCAATGTTGATTTAGCTGTTTGCCTGCCTTTTTATGTTATGTTTTATGACTCTATATGGTTAATTGGCAGCACATGGTTACAGAATTGTTTGGCTAGTAGCTTTTCACTTACTGTTGTTTGTTTGTAGCCCTGTTTGGTGTATTCCTGTTATTTATTTTGATTCAGTGTATTACTTACATGTTTATAATATTTGGACAATGTAGAGTTTACTTTTATACTTTTAGAGTTTTGTTGATTGCTTGAGACATTTACGTATGAGTGTTACATATTGCATCATGCTAGTGTACTGTATATGCATGTTAGCTACTTGGTATAACTATTATTTCATTATTGTTTAATTTCAGACCACACCCATTGTATGTGAATGGAATAAATATTTGGAACAAAGTCCCTTCTCCAGTGAAGCAGTGTTGATTTTGTCGACTAAAATTATAACACATTTTTTGTCGACTGCGTTCTTTTCACTGACGAAAACTAAATAAAAACTAAGTAAAAACTAAGCTGTGATGATGTGAAACTAAGACTAAATATTATTGACAATTTCGTCAACAAAATAAAAACTAGACTAAAATGTTGGGGAGGGACTAGTGGAGAAGAGTCATTTTATGTTTGGTTGCTCTCAGGTGTTAGTAAAAATCAGTCATTACGATGCCATCAACGCCTGCCAAAATACATTTTAGTTGACTAAATAAACTGTAGATTTAGTCGCCATAAAATCGTATGATATTTAGTTGACTAAAATTAGACTGAAACTAAAACTTTTCAGGTGACTAAATTATGACAAAAACTAAATGACATTTTATTCAAAAGACTATAGTCTATGACTAAAACTAAATCAAAATTTGCTGAGAAAAACAACACTGCAGTGAAGTCTGATTATCTGATAGGAATCCCGTTCATATTGTCCGCCTCATCCAGTAAACCTGTTTTTTAAGTAATTGGAGGTGTCCCCTTTGTTACAATTCTTATAGCCCTATTATAGCCATCTGTTATACAATTTGAAAAAATAGCAGAACTACGAGTATTACAACAAGTTAGTTGAGAGAGAGATGAAGCAAGGACCCCCACAACATTTTCAGAGATTCCATATAGTTTTGTTTAACAGCACAATCATCAGTGTATTTTGGATTCATGACGATGTGTGTTTTCAGATATTTAACCACTTGAACCGTCAATACTTAAAAAACTTGACCTTTCACTCTGTACTTAGTCTGCTCTTTTCCCCCTCTACACCAAAGCCGCAGCAGAGGGACACGGCGAACAGGCTGCATCAGTTCAACAAACGCTGCAAGGAGCTGGCCCCAGTGCTGTCTCTCTGCAGAATCGACAAGACGAACTTCATGGTGCAGGTACACCTTCCAAAATGCGATGCCCCAGTTGCTTTAAAGTTAAATAAAGCTCCAAAAAGCCCAGAACAAACTGATTGGTTGGTATTCCTTCTCGGACCCACCTCACTGGTATCACTACATAAACGTGGGGTGGCTGACTGTAGCTGACAGCATCCTGCAATGGGCCTGGTGTACAATATACACTACACCTCAAAGATACCCAATTTTCCATGACAAAGTACTTCCAAAACATCAAGGATGTCCACGATCACAACACCAGAGGCAGCCCCACTAGTCATGTTCAACCCAGATTTAAGACTTACAAAAAGGCTCTAATTGTTCTCTAGCTATGATAACACCAACATGTGGAACACCCTACCGCAGGGTGTTCTTATTTGGTCTGAAAGGTCAACTTCAGACGGCTGCAACTCGAGACTTGTAAATAGACTAAAGGCCTGTCCATACTTTGACGAACTTTTCAGTCAAAAGGTCCGGTTCGACTAAAAAATGACATCACTCACGACTTCTGATAAGCATTAGACCGAAATTTGCACATCGGAAAGTCCATTTCACCGAACATTTCGGAGATACTATGGACAGGCACCCTTCTGTCCCCCCCCCCCCCCCCCCCCCCCCTTCCTATTTTCTGCTTTTGTAATTCATGTTATCCTATGCAAAGTACTCTGTTCGATCCGTCTGTTGGTCTAAATGGTTAAATTATCCTTCTACAACACTGCCACCCAGGTGTGGAATTCATTATACTATACTTGCACGGTTCTCCATTTTTTTCTAATAAAATATTCAATCAATCAAAGGAATCCAAAACCTTCGACTACCTCCAAGGACCCCTGCAGTTGATACATGTATATGACGCCAGCGGCGCCCAAGAGCAGTGCCTCATCCCGGTCCACGCGTCCGGAGACGGCCACTGTCTGATGCACGCCGTGTCCCGGGCCCTGGTGGGCACAGAGCTGTTGTGGCACCGCCCTCATGGCAAACCTCAAGCAACACCTCACGGACAACCTGGAACGATACCTTACATACATACAGCACATTGTTGCCGGGGCCAGCCGACTGGTGTCAGTGTCACATTTCCACCACAGCACGACAGCCAGCCACACATGCCCTTTGTCAGAAACAGGTTTGTTCCCCCCTTTGTTTAATTAATTTTTGGTTTTGTGTGAAACGCAAAATCCAATACAGACTCCGAAATTGCCCTGAAAGCCACGTGATCATGGAGTGCTTGAATTCACATCCTTTGCAGCGCCGATGGCACCTCGTCCAATTGAAGTGCTGCGAGCCTAGCTCCGCCTTCTGTCTAATTTTCCGAGTGCTCCCGCTGCTTTTTCCCCCTCTAGTTGCTTTTTAGCAGCCCCTCCTCTTTTGGTTTATAGTCCTTTAAAGAGAAGAACCACCGAAGAAGAAGAAAAGTTGTTTGAGTGAAGCAGAAGAAGGAGCCTTTTAAAACATATTATAAGCTGCTTTAGGCTATTTATTGGCTATACATTGACTGGGCTATTTCTTTATTTACTTTTCCGTGAGCGGGGTTTACAGTTGTCCTGCATTCATCATCATTTGGGATTTGCGATAGGAATGCACAAAAATACCCCTAGCTGCAAATTTTCACGCTTTCTGCCGGAAGTGAACACCTTTTTCACATATTTCTCCCACTAGAAGCAGAGTGACAAAGTCCATGGAACGTAGTGGGAGCGCTCTAGCTCAGACTACCAGACACCCCAGGCTAGTGTATCAAATGTGGAGCTTTGGTCTGCCTCGCTCTCCCTCCTCGACCGCGTCCACGGGTGTGTCGCATTAACGACTAAGTGTGTTTTGTGTGGTGTTTTATAGAGGGTATGCGCATGACATCACTCTTGGTGGAAGTTATGTGGGAACGCCTACTGAGTGGCAAAAAACGAATTTCTGCCATTGACAGCCCATACATCCAAACAGAAAAGTCGTATCTGATTGTATTAAACAAAGTTAAACTCACCAACATTGCAGCTGTACTGAAAGCTTGAATTATCCTCTTTCTATATGCAAAGTTTTTGTTTCATAAAAAGCCACCATAGGCATGTTATGAGCTACTTTCTGTCAAGACATTCTGTGCAGGTTTTTATTTTTCCAAGTGTCAGAGTTTGGAAGCACTCGTTTTCTACAACACAACATCCTGCTGCCTCCTGCATTGTGCATTGTGTGTGTGTAACGAATCGATACACTTTAACAACGATATACGCATCACGATACATGGTTGACGATACGATACAAGGACGATATTGGTTCATTCATGGCGCTACGATAAAATTCGATTCAATGATTTAAAATCGATATAGTAACTATTTAACAAAGAAATTAAATCTGTGTAACGTGTCAGTAGTGCATGTTTTTAAGGGAAAAATAAATAAGTGTGATTCTCTAGCATGGACATTACATTTCAACACAAACCCGCAAATTGACATGAACACAGAGATTACACACATTTATCGATAGACCAAGAGCAGCTATAATGGAATAGAAAAGTAATTACCCCTCTTTTTCAGTTTCCTTCTTAAAATGGATAAATACAAGGCACAAATATATACGTAGTTTCCATACAATTATTTGCACTGCAAAACGATTCGATAACGATTATCTGCATTGTAGAACGATAACGATACGATACAAAGCCAAAACGGTACGAAATATGCTTTTGCATTACGATATAGTAGATCATTGCAAATTAAAATCGATTTTTCGATTCAGTTGCTATATCGTTACACCCCTATAAAATATGGGCCACTGCAGTAACTGGGTCATTACGCACTAGGAAATGAGGGGAGTGGTGTCATTGTCCTCGTAGAAGTCACTGCTTATGACATTTTATTGGTCTTGCTCGTATTTCCTCCAAACAGGATATAGAGTGCATTAAGTCTTAAACCACTAGAGGTTGTAACTCGTTGCTATGCCGACGCTTTTAATTAGCCCAAACTGCCCGAGAGAGAGCAGGTGTGTGTGTGTGTGTGTGTGTGTGTGTGTGTGTGTGTGTGTGTGTGTGTGTGTGTGTGTGTGTGTGTGTGTGTGTGTGTGTGTGTGTGTGTGTGTGTGTGTGTGTGTGTGTGTGTGTGTGTGTGTGTGTGTGTGTGTGTGTGTGTGTGGGGTGCGCGTGTGTGTGGTGCGCGCAAGTAAGCATGTGAGTAAATGTGTGGTGCACACATCTGTGTGTGTCATGTATTTAACAGAATTGAAGCTTATCACATGAAAAGGTTACATCGGTTAGCATTTTCAGATTTGTTGTTTTCTCTTCTGATCGCTCATCAGTTTCCAGCAATGCAACCGGCATTGTTTTTTTTTATCTGTTTCTTTTTAAATCAATTTCTTATGCCCACTCTCCCAATATTGTTGTTATGCCAAAATTATTCCTCTCCACACATTTTGTTTTTGTTGCCACTGCAGTTTTTCCTACTGCACTTGAGGACGTAGCACCTATCCTACCCCTCCCATTCGACCTTATCCGATGACAGGCGCCAAACCAGCCCGTAGGAATAGGCCAGCAACAAAAATACAAAATAATTGTTTTGAATTGTCTAAATTCTACCTTCACATCTCAAAATGTTTCATAAATTTTAGGCCTGACTCAGGCCTCTTTGTTTGTGCTCAGAGAAGGAAATGGGCTCTCATACATTCCTCTCCAGTGTCTTTGGTACGGTAGCAGGAAAAACAAATGAAGTGTCCTGTGCAACAAGTGCTTCCTCTTTGGACCTGGAAATTCAAGTCATGTATTGTGTTCTGTGTCAATGTTTATATTCTAGTGATTAGCCTACAGTGTGTCTTGTTTGCAGTTTCCATTCGTGTTTTCTTACATAGGGTGACCAGACTAATATCTCTAAAACACTAATATGTTCTGATTTTCAACATTACGAAATTGTCCTGAACAAGGACAACAAGGGTTCATATTTTAGATTGCAATTAGAGAAAAGAAAATATGAGGATTAAAATGTTTTCATTTACTGCTTTCTATCGTTTTAGCGATTTGAATTACTTTGATTTCAATGGTTGGGGCATGCGTGCAAGTGGCTAAATATGTATTTTTAGACACAATAAGCCCAGTCTCAAGATGCACCACAATCTTTTATGGTCAGATGTGACTTACGGGGGCTGGTAGTGTTACTGTAAAGAAATCGCCGGCTTATCGTGTCTAAAAATACATATTTAGCTCCTTGGCTGCCAAACCTCAACCTCCACCCCTCATTTCTCACATGGCCCTCTTCTAGTGCCACCATGAAGCCGATTCTTGCAAGACACATTTTTGGACACTGCGGTTAAGAAACTATTTAGCTTGTAAGGGTACAAAGGTTTGCAACACAACCAAACAAAGGGATGCTGAGCATTGGAGGAGCAAATAAGGGACACAACATAGTTTTAAATAGCAAAAAGGTGCAACGTGCTTTTACTCTTCTTTTGTAATCAAGTATTTATAATATTTACAAAATTATCACTGCTAACCAAGTGGAACGTAACAGCTGCTCCTACAGATTTTGCCCTAAAATCACGCAAAGCGGTACACTGTATCTCTAAAGTCATGTCATCAACTGTCCCATTTCCCATATTCCCTCCTTATTGGCTACCATTGCCTGTTTTCAGTCATTGCATAAACGTTTAGTCGCAATCATTGCCTGGGGGCTTTAACTATTGAAAAATACAAGCTTACAGCTGCGAGCTTGTAGATCTGCTATTTTTGAAAAGTCGTGAACATTTTGTGAAAATCTTTGAATAATGTATTTTTTTAAGCGAACATTTGTAACTCAAATTTTGCTTCTGCGGGGTCCCTGGAACTAAATATTTTGAGATGGGGGTCCGTGGCCAAATACATATCATTTTGGGGGTCCTTCACGTGAAGAAGTTTGAGCACCACCGACATAGAAACATGGGTTTTTCAAAAAACCTTAGAAGGAATTGAAACATTCAAAGACTTGCACAAATGTTCACGGTTTTTCAAAAATAGCAGATCTACAAGCTCGCATCGAGGCACTCTGTGCCGCGCTGTGAGCTTGTATATATCTGCTATTTTTCAATAGTCAAAGCACAACATAATGCATAATAATGCGTTCCCAGTCTAAATGAAGAACATTCATGGGGGGCCCGCAGTGAATCCTTGTACCCAGGGCCCTGAATTTAGTATGCCACCCCTGCTCACCTGCGTACATACAACAGCCAATATACTTCTCTCTTCACCTCCGTACCAGCTGGCATAGAGCTTAACCACTGTGACCAGCACCTGCGACCTGCGTAATGTCCGCCGCCAGCCATTTGGTCTGGATGTTTTCCTCATGTGTCACTGGATAGTGTTTGGACACAAAGGTCAGCACCTGGACAAAAGCAGATGAATCGGCATTATATGCACCCCTCTGCAGAGAACAGGGGCGTCAATTGGGTATGGCAGGGGTATGCAGCTGCCATACCCTGGATCCAGGGGGGGAAATAAAAGTTACTTATCCATGAATGTCTCTTTGTCTATCTGTGCTGGTTATTATGTTGTTAAATTACAGTAAAATAACTACAAATGCAACATTTTACAAAATGGTCACTTTAACAAGATTATATTCTCCACACTTGTATTCTCCCCATCTTGACAGAATGGTATATTCCCAGGTTCCCCAGGTCAGCTGCACAGGTGCAATGCATTATTGTTAATGGACTAGTTTGCAAATCCCGCCCCATTCTGCCCTGTTACTATGATGGGACATTTTCCCTGGGCAGATTGTTTTTATAGTGGCAGTGAATGGGATTTTTTTATGTTTTCATAGCCTCATTACAGCTATATAAAGTACCAAAGGAAAAACATCTAGGTGATATTAATAAAAAGGGAAGACAAAGGTACAGTAGTTACATTGCAAAACAGGGGGTTTCCCCGAAAATATATGTTTTAATTTGTTTAATCACAGTGGGACAGAATCACTATTGCAGATTCTTTTATAGTGGAAGTGGATGGGATTTTTTTTTGTTCATAGCCTCATTACAGCTATATAAAGTACCAAAAAAAACACATCTACGTGATATTAATAAAAAGGGAAGAAAAGGGTACAGTAATTACATAGCAAAACAGTAGTTTCCCCCCGAAAATATATGTTTTAATTAGTTTAATCCTCTGGATCAGAGAGAGAATAGTTCTTAGAAATAGAAAGCGCATTGCATCTTGGGTAGGAAGAGGAGAACTATAATACATAATAGGCTGGCTTTTCGTAATTCTGCCCATTTAAAATATATGTACCCAATCGTAACTAGTTAGACCATTGATAAGGTCCATGTGAACTAGTTTGTTGAAGCTTATTCATTATGATGAGCGTGATCGCTATCACCTACCGCGGCCGTACCGGGCGATTGCCGTGTCGCTCAATGCGGACAGTTTTTGAAAGGCTGAAGCAACATTCTCCACTGCACAAACTCCACCCCCGATAGCAAAAAGTGAATGTTTTTTCTGGTTGGCCAGTCAGGGAGTCTCAGGGACCAATCAGAAGGCTGACAAATGGTCTATTGTGGCACAATACTAACATGCCAAGTTAGCTGCACTTGAACAACCGAAAAAATAAAAATGAAATAAAATGTACTTCTTAAACATAAATAGCGTGCCTGTTGCTAAGGTATGGCAACATGACTTGTGTTCGCGCGCGTGCAAGACACCAGTCATGTTGCCATACCTTACCTTTTCTGAACTGACGCCACTGGCAGAGAAACCTCCGTGGAGCCAAAGCCTCCTCCTATCAAATAGCAGCTTGTATTCAACGGGGGCTGCCGTGGTGACAGAAAATCCATTATGCACAGACTGATGTGTTTGTTGTAACGCCATGATAAACCCAGATGTACAGTAACCGCATCATCTGTGATGGGAAGTGTCCACTTTCATACACTAAATCTGTTAGTTTAACTGACTATATAACTAAAATAGTTTTCCCAGTGAGCTTACTGGGGAAAAATGTGTGCTCCACTTCCTCCACACCTTTGTTGTTTTTGACAGCACATTTTGATTTAGTTTTAGTCATAGTCTTTTGAATCAAATGTCTTTTGGTTTTAGTCATAATTTAGTCACCCGAACAGTTTTAGTTTTAGTCAAATTTGAGTCGACTAAATATCATAAGATGTATTTTAGCAGGACTTGATGGCATCGTAATGACTGATTTTACACTTGGTTGCGTGCTGAAAATAGCCGATCTAAAAGCTCACAACGCGTCGCAGATCGTCTACTGTATTTTCAGCGCGCAACACCTGAGAGCAACCAAACATAAAATTACTGTCTTCTCCACTAGTCCCCCCCCTCCCTAACGTTTTAGTCTAGTTTTTATTTTGCTGACGAAATTGTCAATATATTTAGTCTTAGTTTTAGTCATCATAGTTTAGTTTTTATTTAGTTTTTATTTAGTTTTCGCCAGTGAAAAAAAGTCGACAAACATTTCGTCATAGTTTTAGTCGACAAAATCAACTCTGCTCCACACCGCTAATTCAACAATGCACCAAGTAATCAACCTGCAGTGATTCAGGTGTGTCGAGGGCAAGCTGCCACTAAAAAAAACTACTGGCCAATCACAATGCGTCTTTTCCGGGACTTTTCCATTCAAACCTGCCTCTGATTTGCCTACCGACCTTGTTGTCTGTTACGCACACAGAAGAATTCCAAGCCTGTCAATCAAAAATGCCCACCAAGGCGAGACGGGTACCAGAGAGCCGGAAGAGGTGTCTACCTTTTTATGTCTGTGGCAGCATAGACATATAAAGGTAGACGCCTCTTTCGGCTAGGGGGCGTATGCATTAAGCAACTAAGGGAATCTTCATCGCTTCCGTGTTCATTGCTTCCGCGTGCGTCACACATACGGAAGTCGGTAAGCCAACCAGAGGCAGGTGGGGGCTGGTCTTTACGTATGCAGCCTGTAAGAACTGCTGAGCAGCGCAACATCGGAACTGGCTCTGTTGAATTGAATTGTGGTCCTTGGATAAGTCACGGAAAAGACACGCTGTGATTGGCCAGTAGTCACTTTGACTGACAGCATTCCCTTAGTTTTTCTAGGAAATTCGGACTAGAACTTTTGCACATCGCTCCAATTAACTGCAGAGGAGAACGAGGCATCTAGCTCTTTATATCTGTGTGTGGCAGTCAGAATGAAAGGGCTGAGGAGCAGGAAGTGATGCCCACCTTTCACGGGGGGCTCATGAGACACAGGAAACTTGTGGATGCAGGCCGCTTTCAAATAACATGCTAAGGCCCTATAAGGGCATATTTCCAAAGACATAACCTGCACTCACGCTCCCTTTTAGTTCTAGTTGATAAGGCCATGCAGAAGGGAGCCAAAAAAGTAGATAAATTAAATGTTATACATTAACGTATTAATAAAATGGTATGAATACGTAACATAAACAGATGACCATTGCGAAATACAAAGTACCCTTCCCACCGCATAGTGAGCAACGCGTTTCCTGCCCTGCACATTGTCAGACAAAGGAGCTGGGGGTGGCAGTGTTATGTTTACTCCAGTCCCATTATCTCCGCAGGACCTCGTCCATCTCCTGCAAGCCCTGAGCTGCGTCCAAAGGGAGTTTCTTCAGTGTCTGGCAACGCCACTGGCCTCCATCTAAAGCTATTTTATATTTTTAAGACATGAGCTATGTTTGACTAGCCTCGCAACAGCCAGACTCTCCCAGGGGAGAGTCTGGGAGTTGTCCATAGACAACGCATTACGCGATGACGTAGTTACTTACTTTGACTGACAGGTCCAGTCAGTAACTACCAGCGCATCAAAACATCGTCGGCAGAACAGCAAATACGTCTTTTCCAGGCAGAAATTCCAAAGATGCAAACTGTTGTTCGTTTTTAAGTTATGAGATGCCGTTGATTTCAGATAAAACTTCGCTTAATGCAGCTTTTATTTGCGATTTGTGAACTCGCGTCGGACATGGGGTCCGCCATGTTTGTTTATAAAATGCGAGAGCTGTAGCAGCCGCTCGACCAATCAGGAGCGGTGTGAGGCGGGTCGCTCCAAATGCAGCCATTTGATTGGAAATTACAAAGTAAGTTCTCATAAGGAGACTCTATGAGAGGACCACCAGACCGAGAAAGGAAGCACATTGGTGATGACGTAGCTCGGGATGGCCTGCGAGGCTACTGTTTGACAGCCGTTAAGGATTGCATGTTTGGAGCAGACCAAGCCGATATTGCGGGCCACAAAGATTTCCTAGAGTTTGTTGTGACCTACTTGGTAGGCTTCATTTAACATGCTCGGGAAAATTCAAAGAAAGATCTAATTATGTGAATCTTGGGATCCACAGTCATGGGAATAGCCTTGGGAACCCAGGCTTTTATTTGATCATGGGAACAGTGGCTCCAATGTGAATACTGGAGCCACAGCCACACTGTGAGCCACAGCCACAGCCACATCAGTCATCCATGATATCCATGTGGAGGTACTGTCAGTGTGGTGCTCTTTGGTCCAGTGCAGTGCTATACTAACCCTAGAGCAGGGGTTCCCAAAGTTTTTTTGTCTCAGGGCACCCCATAAATATTTTTTTAATCCGAGGCACCCCTACATTATAATTTTCACTCCCAGCACCTTATATTTATAGCATATCGTCGTCGTCGGGTGGAAACCTTGTATGTCCAAAACCGTTCGTTTTGTATTTATCATGTATAAAATGTACTAAACTAGTGAAAACAGCAGATCTACAAGCACGCAGCGCCTCGCATCGCGAGGCGTTGTGTGCTTGTAGATCGGCTGTTTTCACTAGTAGTTTTGTGCGACAGAGGTTTCTGCCTGACAGTGACGATATTTTAGTGATTATGTTGCGAGGAAAACGTTGAGATAATAGCCATTTTGACTGAAAATAACGTATTTCAAGTTTAAAATGATACTAATTTTTTTTTGTGTCCAAATAAATTCCAAATATTATGATCTCACGGCACCCCAGGGTGCCCCGTCACCCACTTTGAAAACCCCTGCCCTAGAAGATACCCATCTGCAGTACTTATATTTGACTGAGACTCTGTAGTCTACATTATTTTCCTCACAGTTTTTGACAATATCGTGTCTTCCAGAGGGCCTGATCCAACTATAATTTGTTTGATTGGGACCGTCACAGTTTACTATGAGAAACGTCACAGCTTGTCCACGTCCGTCCGTCCGTCCGTCCGTCCGTCCGTCCGTCCGTCCGTCCGTCCGTCCGTCCGTCCGTGTAGACGTGTACACATTTTTACAGCCTATATGGGTTTGCAGCTCTGACATCATGCTCTGATGACACTGTGATGTCAGGGGAACCACTTTACCAGAATGGGTTTGCTGCTCTGACATCACACTCTGGCTTCACTGTGATGTCACACTTAACAGAATCCCTTTTATGCCCATATATGGAGTTCCCTGATGTCATCAATATTAATGATGCCCTGTTAGAGAGATCCCTGTGATGCCAGGAGGAACAAATCCCTTTTATGCCTATATATGGAGATATGGAGATCCCTATGATGCCAGGGGAACAAATAACTTTTGTGCTCAAATATGGAGATCCCTGATGTCCACATCAGTGTGGCCCTGAGGCGTCTTACTAGTATTTAGTCTTAGTAGAAAAGGCTCCTGCAAACCGTCTTCAAATCTTCTTAATGTGAAAGGTACGTTTTGGCCCTGTAATCTTCTTCAGGTTATTAGAGACAAATGATTTTACAGATTCTTTGCATTTAGAGAAGGAGTTTTTTGCACTGTAGATGTGAAAAAGGCTTGCTTTTCATTGCATATTTAGGCTCAAACAAACCATTAAAAGTATTTACAAATAGAGTTTGAGCCAGATGGTTTGATGCGGCCAGTATGGGCCTGAAGGCTCAACAAAACACTTGTCAAGCGTGACTGGAGTGAGTTAAGAGGCCTTAGGGGGATTATGTATGTATGTACTGTATGCACAACAAAATACAGGGTGTTCATTTATCTCAGAGCTGATCTAGAAGGGTTTTTAAATGTGACTGAGCATTTTGTTACAGTTTACAGTTTAGGCATTTAAGCAGACGCTTTTAATCCAAATATGGGAACAGCACTGAATTCTAAACGTGATTCTCTTTCACTTCATGTAATCTTTGCACTTCATGTCTTTTTTATGAATTTTATATGGTGTCAAGCAGTGTTCATTTTGTCGACTAAGACTAAGACTAAAAGACGAGAAGACTACAAGATTTTGATATTTTGTCGACTGGACTAGACTAAAACAATTTCAGAAGACTGAGACTAAAAGACTAAAATGTTTTGATATTTAGTCGAATAAGCCATTTTCAACATGAATGAATTAGGAATGTTGTATAAGCGGTCCATCGTACTCAATGTGAAATGGAGGTGAGGGGAGGCGCTCATGTTCAAAAGTTTGGGATACTGATGGAATGCCCTTGATAAGAATATGTTCCATTTTGACAGAGCACTGGACGTGCCCTGTGCTCCATGTATAGAGATGTTTTCCAAGCTGTGAAAGCGAGTCTAACCTGGAGAAAGAGGTGACACACCAACTGATTAGATAACAATATGGGTCATGCGTTAATAAGAATATGGGTCACGCATTGTTGGGCCGTGGAGCCGTCTGTTTCCAAACAGTCGTGATGTCATCAGGAACATACAAACAGTCGATCCCCAGTCACAGGGCCCCACCCTGTCTCCCAGGCACGTGCACACATAGACATCAAAGGGGGCTTGAGCCCCTGCCCTTTTATCCATCTGTAAAAAAGTGCCCTCTCCAGACCATGAATGCAGTTTTTACTATGGTGAAATAACTGCAAATGCCCTCTTTCCATGCCATACCTGAAGGCGGCATTCAAGAGAATTGCCTTGTCCAAACTCTGCTGAACTTGAATGCAGCATCTTCATGTAATCATCATCATGCTGAAAGAATTGCCCTCTCTGTGTAGATATCCATGCCATATATGCCACATATCCAGTATTGACTTAATAATGCTTAGTTCAGTAACAAGTATCGAAAATAGCCGACCTCCTGTGAGCTTGGAGGTCTGCTATTTTCAATGTTTTCACCAAAAGGCCCTTTTAGAAATGTCACCCCCTGCCTCTCTAACATTCTCTGCACGTCCCTGCTGTCTCCCCTCTGACCAACAAGTCTGTGCAGGCAGCGAGACATCTTCACTTCCTTCAGTTCTAGGGCGTACTTCCCCTTTAAGAGTTTCCACCTAACAGTATAGAGGAAGACCCCAGCACTCTGCTCTCTCTCTCTCTCTCTCTCTCTCTCTCTCTCTCTCTCTCTCTCTGTATGTCTCTCCCTCAGGGAGTCAGTCTACAGGAGCTCCTGTGCAGCACTGCTCCACAAAGGGATTATGCTCTCTATAGCTGTGAGGAAGAAAGGGGTCTTGAGGAGGAATGATGAGGACCCGTGGTTGTGTCTGTGACTCTGGATATTTCATACCAAGTTTGTCTGCGAGTTGCCTTCAGTCCATCGACAGGTGAATGCACCGCTTATCCCAGAAGAGGTAAGTGTCAGTTCTGTTTCCATTGCATTCATAGAAGTTCTAAAAAGTGGATTCTGGAATGAGGAAAACTAGAAAACTAGAAACAATGTATAGACTTTTCTGAAATACATTACCTCTGGCTCTGATTTAATAATGTATAGAATGCAATGAAACTATTCAGATATTTCATTCATTCTCAGTCTTATCCAATAATAATAATACAACTTTATTTGTATAGCACCTTTCATGAATGCAGCTCAAAGTGCTTTACAGAGCAGGAAAATTAAGTGCTTAACAGAAAAAAATACACATAATTACAATAAAGCAGAGAAAAATAAAAACATAAAACATTGGAGAACATTTAAAACATTTTAAGAACTGTGCGGACTTCAATAGCAGCACAGGAATTAAAAGATTCAGCTAAAGCCAAGAGTAAAGAAATAAGTCTATGAGCTGTGCTTTAAAGCTATCCACAGAGGCTGCCTGTCTTAGGTGTAGTGGGAGTTTATTCCAAGCTATCTACATTCTTATTATCAGTCACATTCCAGGAAAGCAGTGCAAAAACTGTGCAACAATACACCCATGATAAACAGCATTTTGAAATTGGTTTATTGATACTGTCCATATTTGTTTATTTCTGACCATATCTAATCATCCTCACCTGTTTTGATCTCACCTTCAACAATTCCTGCAAATGCAGCATTAGCATTGGAAACTCAAGTAAACTGACTCCAAAATATAATGGGCACAAAGAGGCGTGTAACCCCAGACTCATCTATTATTGATTGACTGTGGCCTCGCCGCTGTTACAGCCCATCCTGAGCCCTGTGCTGTTACGGCCCAACCATCCTCACTGCTTTTAAAACCAATCATCCTCACTGAGTGACAGCTCACCCTGATTAAGAAAGACCTGTCTATTGTACTGCCGTTCATTGTGGCGGTGGGGAACATTTACAATGATTGTATGCTTAACAGGCACGTGTCGTGCACACATAGACATCAAAGGGGGCTTGAGCCCCTGCCCTTTTATCCGTCTGTAAAAGGTGCCCTCTCCAGACCGTGAATGCAGTTTTTACTATGGCGAAAGAAATGCAAAATGCCCTCTTTCCATGCCATATCTAACGGCAGCATTCAACAGAATTGCCTTGTCCAAACTGCCCTGAACTTGAATGCAGCGTCTTATGTTTGAAAATTGTCATCTCTGTGCAGAAATCCATGCTGTACACTACATCTCCAGTATTCACTTGATTATGCTTAGTTTAGTGTGCTATCAAATACCGAAAATAGCCAACTTGGAGATTGAGCTTGGAGGTCTGTTATTTTCAATATTTTCACCAAAAGGCCCTTTTAGAAATGTCAGCCCCTGCCTCTCTAACATTCTCTGCACGTCCCTGATGCTTAATCACTATAATAAGCAGACAAGCGTTAATAATTCATGAATGAACACAAAGTTAATGTTAGAGAGGATGAGAGAGAGAAGGGAAGACAGAAATGGATCACAGGGCTGGAGGTGTGCCACACAAAGGCTGGGTTCTTCTCAAGTGATCGTAACGGAATATCCCCTGTCAGAAATGATTGATTGATTTAATATTTTATTAGACAGAAATGTATAACAAAGTATTCAAAACAAAAACAACAAAATAGTACAGCACAAGTACAGTAGAAACACCCTGCCTAAAAGGAACAGCTCAGAAAAGCCCTTGCGGTATATTGTTTCTGTTGGAGGTCCTTGGTATTCAATTCATCAACATATAAAGTTAGCATCAAAATTACATTCAATATCATCACAAGTATGAAAAACACTATATGTACAGAGTAGGGGGGGGGGGGGGGGGTTTCAGTTGATGGTCTAGTACACCACGATCAATCCACCCGTAACCTTGAAATGGAAGTGAATCCACCGCATGTCTCTATCCTAAACAGAAACCCCACATTTTGGTAACAGCGTGTAGCCTTTCTCTGAGAAATGAGGGCTATACTCATATTAGTAAAAGATAACTAAAGAGCATTTGGAATATATAAGAAAAAACGATAGCTTTATCCACAGGGAGATTGGCAGTTACATTCTCAGTGGTTTAATTTTTGAATGTAATGTTGGCAAGAGATGCTGTGATCAAATGTGAAAATGCACCTTTAAAAATGGACACTGCAGTACATCATTGTCTCCAGGTTTTCAACCGAGCTGTTTAGATGCTGTGGATTCCTATTTGGCTTCATTTGGACACCGGTGGACTGTGGATATGCCACTGCTATTGCAATCAGTGTGTATTTAAGAACCACTGGATTATGGTCCCAGAAAAAGAAAATCTTATGGGGGCCCAATGGCCCATGGATCGCTCGGGTGGTGCAGTGGTAAAGTACCTGTCCACCTTCATGGAGTATAGGGGTTTGAATCCATCGTGGTACATCATAGGCAAGAGACATGTAAAAGAAAAATCACACAACAGGTTTTTTCTTTCTTTTGCTGTGCGAAACCAATGTGCAACGAAGTATGAAATTGGGCTTAAGTGGTAAATCAATTTGTTGGTACAGTATATATTTTAAGAATATAATATGTACCAGTATATATTTTCTATTTACTGCCCTATACCTCCCTTGCTGTGCTTGACGCGTTATTATGATTCACACCACAGCTCCAGGAAAACCCCGCCCATGAAAGCTTTTGATTGGCTGAACCGGAGCTAGGGAGTGCTTCTTTTGTACCGTGCGGAGGTGGCGGGTGGGAGGAGTCGGACCACCTAAACTATGCCTAACTCTAACCCTAACCCTAACCTTAACCTCAGTAAAACTCTGCCTAACTCTAACCCTAACCCTAACCTTAACCTCAGTAAAACTATGCCTAACCCTAACCCTAACCTTAACCTCAGTAAAACTATGCCTAAACCTAACCTGCCGACGCTGGTGAAACGAAACGAGCGGCTCTGCCTGGAGCTGTGGTGTGAATCATAATAACGCGTCATGCACAACTCTTACCTGACATCCATACAGTGTGGCTCCTCATTGATGGGAGTGGAGAAGAGGACGGCAGGCTCCGAGGCGGAAGGAAGAAGACCAAGGTGGTCTTCGGTTCTACGATGGACTGCAACGACTCCCAGTCTCTCCTCTCCGAGGAGGAGCTCATCTACATCATCACGGTGCCCCTGTCCACCTCCATCATCCTGGCCAACCTGGTCATCATCCTGGGCATCGCGTGGAACCGCCAGCTCCACAACACGCCCAACTACTTCTTCCTCAGCCTGCTGGTGGCCGACCTGTGCACGGGGGTGCGTGTGTGTGGTGGGAATTCAGATCGATCGATAGTCAATGCAGGGTTTCCCACGGTCATGAAATTCCTGGAAATATTTTTAAATTAGAACAATATTTTTCCAGTACGGGAAAGGTTTGGGAATTGATCAAGGGTCCTGGAAGGTCCTGGAAAAAAATAGATATGCATTGTCTTTGGTTATTGATTTTGTTAATACCTCTGAAATGACAAATTCAGCATTGGCCAAATTGTCAAATATATGGAGGCAGAAATTGTGAAAATAGCCGATCTACATGTTGCGAGGCGTTGTGAGCATGTAGATCTGCTATTTTCACAATAGAAACGTGTTATACAAAATTCCTCAACTCTTAGTGCTCGTCAGGGTCCGGGTCCCCAGTTAAAATATGATTATTTGGGGGGTCACAGTCTGAAAAGGTTGAGAACCACTGGCATACACTATCTGTCTTTGGGCATTGTGCATAGGAGTAAGCGACTTGTTATTGAGCTGAATTATTGTTATAGATTCCTGGAAATTGGGTTAAATATTCTGGAAAAGTTTTGGAAATTAATTGGTAAAAATGTGTGGGAACCCTGTCAATGGGAAAATGAGGAGACAAGGCAATGTATTAGGAGGTGGTGGTGTTTATGACAGTGTTATTTTTGACAGCAATGTCATAATGTCATAAGATTTTAGGCGACTAAATCTACAGTTGATTTCGTCGACTAAATTGTATTTTGGCAGGCCTTGATGGCATCATAATGAGTGACTGATTTTACACTTGGTTGCGTGCTGAAAATAGCCGATCTACAAGCTCACAACGCGTCACAGCGCGGAGAGCATGCAACCAAACATAAAATGACTCTCTTCCCCACCAGTCCCTCCCCAACATTTTAGTCTAGTTTTTATTTTGTTGACGAAATTGTCAATATATTTAGTCTTAGTTTTAGTCATCACAGCTTAGTTCTTATTTAGTTTTTATTTTGTTTTCGTCAGTGAAAAAAACGCAGTAGACAAAAAAACATTTTAGTCGACAAAATCGACACAGGTTTATGCTTTATGTAACATGATATCATGGACAGAAGTACAGTTTAACACTCTGGTCTTTGGTAAAGTAATTCTGCCAAGAAGAATGGTCAAACACTAGAATTATACTGTGTGGCTCCAAGGCCTCTGGGACGAGCTGTAAGATAAGATAGGCTTTACCAAAACAATAGCTACTCAGTCCTAGTGAGACATCTAGACCAGGGGTTTTCAAAGTGGGTGACGGTGCACCCTGGGGTGCCGTGACGGCAGTCCAGGGGTGCCGCAAGATAATTTGATAATATCTGGAATTCATTTGGACACAATATTTAGTATCATTTAAACTTGAAGTCCAAAAGTTATTTTCAGTCAGTTCTAATCAAAATGGCTATTATCTCAACGTTTTCCTTGCAACATAATCGCAAAAATATGGCATAAATATAAGGTTTTGGGAGTGAAAACTATGAATATAATGTAGGGGAAAATAATATTTATAGGGGTGTCCTGAGCCAAAAAGGTTTGGGAACCCCTGATCTAGGCTCTTACAAGCTATCCCGTATCAATGATGTATCATAAGAACTAGATATTAATATAATCAATGAACACATGATCTACTCTACACTAGGGCATTCACGAATAGTGATTTTTAGTATTCGAATTATTCG
Organism: Nannobrachium achirus; assembly: GCF_963921795.1. Taxonomy (NCBI): domain Eukaryota; kingdom Metazoa; phylum Chordata; class Actinopteri; order Myctophiformes; family Myctophidae; genus Nannobrachium; species Nannobrachium achirus. The sequence continues at coordinate 42,206,623 of NC_137831.1, read as the reverse complement.
ACCTCAAATTATTCTAATAGTCGAATATTCGACAGGACTGGCCAAACTGTCAAATATTAAGTAAGCAACAGGCGAACATTGTGAAAATAGCCGATCTACATGCTCAGCATGTAGATCTGCTATTTTCACAATATTTATCTGCAGAACCGAGTCACATTAAATGTAATACCTACAATTCCAAGTGCTTGTCAGGGTGGGGGTCCCCACTCCCAGTTCAAATATGTTTATTTCGGGGGTCACGGCCTAAAAAGGTTTGAGAACCATTGACAACTCATTCTTATGACTTCCTATCTAGACAAGCTTTATAAATTATATATTTTCTAAAGAGAGAGAAAAAAAAGGTTCGACTTTGGTGAAATAGTGACTTTGATATTCGAATATTTGGTGAATGCCCTACTCTACACACATAATCAATCATGATAATATATAATCTACCACAGGTGGCGCTCCCGTTCATCCCCTGGATGGGGCTCAACCGTCACCTCAGCTTCAGCTCCTGCATGATGGTGCACATCTTCCCCAACTTCCTCTTCCTGGCGTTCCTCTTCAACCTGGTGATGGTCCACTACGAGCGCTACATGTGCATCGTCAGCCCGCTGCACTACAGCAGCCTGTGGCTGCACCGCAGCTTCCCGCTGGCGCTGCTGGCGGTCTGGGCGCCGCCGCTGCTCTACGCGTCCCTGCCGGCGTTCGGGTGTGTAGTAGATTATATATTATCAATGATTTGATTATGTGTGACGTTATTAGAGTAGAGGGGTGGGCAACTTTGATGATGGAGAGGGCCACTACATTTTCACACGACTCACTCCAGAGGGCCACAATGCATACACATAGCAAAAATAGCCTTTTTGAGCTTGTAGATCTACTATTTTTGAATTGGAATCCCGAAAAGTAACTTTTTTTTCCTTCTGTTTTAAAATTCCAAATACATTTATATGTTCTTATGTTAACTTTATGAACTTAAATACAAATACATTGGACATAAAAAATACAATAACATTTTAATACTAGTCATTTAGCTACTAATATAGACTGAAGTAATTAAAGCTGGTCATTTTTTCCATGTTTGGAATTATAACAGCTGAAATCAATAATATATCAGTATTCCAATATTAACCTGTGGGCCGCATTAAGTGAAGGTGGGGGCCGCATGTGGCCCCCGGGCCGCCAGTTGCCCATGTAAGTAGATCATGTGTTCATTGATTATATTAATATCTAGGTCTTTATGATGATGCTAATGATAGGAGCAGGGCAGGAATTTCAGGGAGGCCATGAAGGCCATGGCCATCGTTGCCCCTCAGTTTGGCCTTGTGCCCCTCAAACCAATGGCATGACCTGAGGCCACAGTGACCTTAATGCCCCAGCTGACTGTACCACTTTCTCCTCTGTCTCTGTCTTGCCAACATGTAGACACCAGTGTCTTTTGCAGAGTCCCCATTTTTAAACCAATCCGGTATCTTTGATTGGTGCAGGGCTGAGCATGGATCAGATTGTAAATACCAATTTATTAATTTCACAGAAGAAAGACACAACACCAAAGGCCAAGTGGCATTGCCTCTAACATGACGAAATTCCTTGCCTGGTTAGGAGTCGAAAGGCCTTCAGTGGGCCTCAGTAACAATTGTTTTGGTAAAGCCTATCTTGTTATGGTAAAGCTCGTCCCAGAGGCCTTGAAACCACACTCTGGTGTCTCACAATGCCTGCAGAACTACTTTACCACTGACCAGAGTGTTAAACTGTACGTCTGTCCATGATATCATGTTACGCAAAGCATTAACCACCACCACCTAATACAGGGGTGGGCAACTTTGATGATGGCGAGGGCCACTTTATTTCCACCTTCACTCCAGAGGGCCGCATTGCATATCTCATACAAAATAAGCAAAAATAGCAGATCTACAAGCTCAAAACGCATTGCGCTGCAATGCGTTTTGAGCTTGTAGATCGGCTATTTTAGCTTCTTTTGGATTGGAATCCTGAATTATTTGTTGTTCTTTTTTAATTGGAATCCTGAAATGTAACATTTTGATTTACTTTCAAACACATTTAGTTATATAGGCTACTCATGTTAAATGTATGAACTTAAATACAAATACATTGGACATAAAAAAATACATTTTAATACTACTACCGGATAGTCATTAAGCTACTAATATAGACTACCGGAATGAAAGCAGGTCATGTTTGGAATTGTAACAGCTGAAATCAATAATACATCAATCAGTATTCCGGTATTAACCTGCATTAAGCGAAGGTGGGGGCCGCATGTGGCCGCCAGTTGCCCATGTATGACCTAATACCTCATTTTCTCATTGATTATTGATTGATCTGAATTTCACCAACAGGTGGAACAACTGGCTGGGGACGGAGTGGAACGGCTGCTGCGCGGGCGGCGGCGGGAGGGCCGAGTGGCCGCCGGCGGCGGCCAACAACTGCTCGGCGAACGGCAGCACCTGCTGCTCGTACCGCCGGGTCTTCCCCAACGCGTTCATCTACCTGGAGGTGTACGGCATCCTGCTGCCCGCCATCGTCTCCATCCTGGGCATGACGGGCCGCGTGCTGTTCATCACCCGCGGGCAGATGAGGGACATCTGCCGGCTGCACCGTGCCGTGGAGCGGGGTAGGCCTGTGACCAGTGTTGTTTTTGACAGCAAATTTTGATTTAGTTTTAGTCATAGTCTTTTGAATAAAATCTCATTTAGTTTTAGTCATAATTTAGTCTCCTGAAAAGTTTTAGTTTTAGTCTAAATTTAGTCGATTAAATATCATGAGATTTTGGTTGACTAAATCTACAGTTGATTTAGTCAACTAAAGGGTATTTTGGCAGGCCTTGATGGCATCGTAATGACTGATTTTACACTTGGTTGCGTGCTGAAAATAGCCGATCTACAAGCTCACAACGCGTCGCAGCGCGACACGTTGTGAGCTTGTAGATCTGCTATTTTCAGCAAGCAACACCTGAGAGCAACCAAACATAAAATGACTCTCTTCTCCACTAGTCTAGTTTTTATTTTGTTGACGAAATTGTCAATATATTTATTCTTAGTTTTAGTCATCACAGCTTAGTTTTTATTTAGTTTTTATTTAGTTTTCATCAGTGAAAAAAACGCAGTCGACACACATTTTTCGTCATAGTTTTAGTCGACGAAATCAACACTGCCTGTGACGATTCACTTACCTCCCGATTTGATTCGATTTCGATTCACATAGGGTGACGATTCGATTATATCACGATTATTGCGCTTTCCTGCGATTTTTGCGATTCGAATCACGATTATTGCGATTTTTCCCCAAAAATTACAGCTTTTTTTATATTGAAACATTTTAAAACAATTCTAAACAATATAAAACATTAAAAGTTGAATCGTATACTTCAAATCAATGCAGCCAAATAAAGTCAGTCACGATAATATAGTAAATCGATTTTTTTTTTGCACAGGCCTGGAGCGGGGCAGCGGACAGACGTCAGACCAGGAGCACCGGCTCAACCTGCGCTACACGCGCTGCGTCGTGGCCGTGTCGCTGACGTTCCTCGCCTGCTGGGTGCCCTACATCATCTACATGCACGTGTGCGTGGTGTTCCTGCTCAGCGAGTCCCGGTGGAGCCACACCACGCACATCGTGCTGTCGTGCACGGGCATCGGGAGCATGGCCGTGGTGCCGCTGGTGCTCGGCCTGGCCAACAGGAAGTACACGGAGCCCGCGTGCAAACTCGTCCAGAAGCTGCGGGACCGCTGGAGACGGAGGGTCCTGCAGGGAACGGAGGAAGTTGCACTCTAAGTTAAAGAAAGATGACACATTTTGGTGACACTCTGGGTACGGTCCATAGACTGTAAAAACAATATGGACGGTGCGAAGCCATTGGTTTCTATGCGGCGAAAATGACGCTTTTTTTGTCCCTTGTATGGGTGTCGCCATCATTGTTTGAATGGTACCCCAGGAATCATAAGGAATGCTATTGGCTGCCAACGGTCACGTGCAACCGCAGGGATACATGGGAGAATGTGGTCGGAGCCTCCCGAACAGCACACGAAGAAGAACACAGCCGGCACAGCCGGCTGGTATCAGTTTAGTTGGCCACGCCCCCCACAACTTTATCATCAATATTAACATAAATGGGACCATATTTGCACAAAACGCATATCATGGTAATTGAAAGGCAGTTTTTCACTAGCGACAGGAACCATAAAGTATTTATGACGATGTTTATTAAGGTTAGAAAATCAAAGAGGAAAATGAATGGGGTCCAGTGCGGAAAAAATCTTTTTGGTCCCTCGCGGGGGGAAAACAGCGCAACTAGCGGCCATTCATGGGATCTTTCTCTTCCGGGAAAGCTTCATGAATATTCCAGCCAACAACACCCCTGGTACGGTCACACATAAGGCTTGTAATAACGCGGGCCTAAGTAGCTGCATTTCCTGCCGTTCCTTTGAACTTTGGCACTTGAGTAGCCGATGGCAGTGTCAAGTGTCGACAAAGTGCCGTTCTTCCAGCGTTTAGGTCTGTCCCGTTGGTTAGTGCGTATCACTACTGGGTGACAGTTGAGCAGGGTGAACCCCATGCGTTGAATACAAGCGTGATGCGGGCGCATCAGCAGTTTTTTTCCCTTAAAGATGCAGTGCCATGATTTTTTTGGATCTGCACTTTTGACCCACAAGGTGTCGGCCTCCAGGAAGAAACTCCAAATACAAAGGGAATACATACTTGCTCATGACAACCACACCAGGGGGTCTAATGAAGTACTGTCAACCTCCTAGACACACGAAAACCAGAAAAAGTACAGAACTATGGCACCGCCGCTTTAACATGGGAGTGGTTGGGGGTTATGCTGCTTGACGCTGACTGTTTGCCTGTACCATCTGTGATGCAACTAGTAACACCAAACAAATACATATCATTACGCTACAGGATACCATGAACATTATTGATGATGTGGAGCTGCTCTGAGGAAAGGGTAATTGGTGACACGAGTTGCCGTTATACAGGATTAACCAAGTTTAGCAGAAGTAACCCAGACTGATAGATAGATACCTTTATTATCCCAAGGGGGAAAATCAGTCGCCCTGAGGCAGCACAGCAGTATAACGTCACTGTCGGGCAGAAACCTCATATCTCCAAGTTTCAAATTTGTACCTTTTTCCGTAAAGTAAAGCCCTGGTTCATCACACAAGACTATTGCACAAAGCAATATATAGCTGAAAATAGCTGATCTACAAGCACTTGTAGTGCTTGTAGATCGGCTATTTTCACTAGTTTAGATTTTTAAAACGATAAATATAAAAACGAACGGTTTTGGACATACAAGGTTTCCACCTGACAACGACGATAATGATATTTCCAAAGTTACAGAGAAGTATGAAAAAGGGAAGAAAAAGAATCCAAGCCTACTTTTGGTGGCCAATGGGAGATTCCCTTTTTTACTGAGTACTAGTTGTTTGTTTTCAACACATTTGAGTTTGAATCGGGTCGTTACATTGTTGCTTTGACCTGGGTCGTATCCAATGGGGATTGAATGTACTGTAGTAGCGCTGACAACCTTGGCCACAGGCAGGGACGTGCTGGCCATTGGGAAAAGCGGGACAACTCCCGAACGGCCGGTTCATTCCCGGCCGGCCCAGGCCGGCCATTAGGACAAAATTAAAAATAAAATGTCAGCCTTCGTTCCATTTTGGGGGCTGGGTGGCCAACAAAGTAAATCGTCACTGTCGGGCAGAAACCTTGTATCTCCAAGTTTCAAATTTATAATTTTTTTCGCAAAGCAAAGCACTGCTTCATCATACAAGGCCGTTGCACAAAAGTAGTGAAAACAGCAGATCTACAAGCACACAACGCCTCGCGGTGCGAGGCGTTGTGTGCATGTAGATCGGCAGTTTTCACTAGTTTAAATCATTTTTAAAATGATAAATACAAAACAAACGGTTTTGGACATACAAGGTTTCCACCCGACAACGACGAAATATAACTCATGTACAGTAATTGGCCCACTGGCTTGTCACTTGTCTGAAACGGCAAATCTTTGAGTAGCAGCAGCGCTATAGAGAGAGATCTCTCTCTATAGCGCGCAATGAGGGCCTCTACAACTCTTTTTCCCGGGCTGAATCAGGGGCCCAGCACGTCCCTGGCCACAGGGGAATCTCATTGGATGATTTCCCATCCATTAAGACCGGTGTTCAAAGTCAGGTTGATTACATAAACAAAACTGCAGTTTTTCCTCTCATTACTCATAACACTCTCCAAAACAGGTCACTGTTTGTTTTACTATCACAGTCCAGAGTACTACAACATACCAAACTCAAACCTGTACATGGCATGGTAGACCAAGAAGCGCGTGACAACTAAACAAAGCAAAGTCGCCGTAACTTCCTCAGCCTCGAACACATGCCATGACGACGTGGGAGCTCCCTCGAAAATCACTTGTGAGTGGATGTACGGGTTCTGACAATACCGCCCACGTTGTGCTGATGCGATCGCAACGGGCACCGCGCTGGCGCTTAGCCATCGACCTGTCATCTTCGACTGCCGGCTGTGCCCAAATATGCACAGTGGGATTGTAGCTCTGGTCCATCGCGTCACCTCCAGTGACGCTCTGACAGACCCGTTGGCAAATGAATAGACCGCGTTTTCTCAGCCCCTACGAGCGCTCAACTTCAGTCAAAATAAACAAAACTACTTCACTACTCACCAAACCAAAGGTAGTTTTGCGTTGTTGAAAGTCTATTCTCCATGGTGGTGAGCACCTACTCTGTAAAATACATAATTTTTGTCATGAAATAAAACGCACCCACCTCGAGCCACCCAGCGGCCACCGCAGATACAATGGTTCACAACCCGGAAATAAGCGGCGGTCGAGTTGGATGCACTTTATTTCATGCCAAAAATAGTGTATTTTGCAGATTGGGTGGGGTGCTGAGGGGCTCACCACCGTGGAGAATAGACTTTCAACAACGCGAAACTACCTTTGGTTTGGTGAGTAGTGAAGTAGTTTTGTTTATTTTGACTGAAGTTGAGCGCTGGTAGGGTCTGAGAAAACGCGGTCTATTCATTTGCAGACGGGTCTGTCAGAGCGTCACTGGAGGTGACGCGATGGACCAGAGCTAAGTGGGATTGGAGCCATCGTAGTTTCCCACTGTTTATGCTGCCTAAGCAAATAGTCTAGTAAGACTATACCGTTATTTATGATGCTGGTGCCATCGTGCAATATTGCACTCCGGCACGAATAGACAACACCAACAATGACGCTGCATGTACAGACTTTGTGATTGCACTAGTGTTGTAGTACTCGAGTCAATGACTCGTCTCGAGTCCAAGTCCAAGTCCAAATTTTCACTGACTCGGTCTCGTCTCGGTCTCGCCCTTAATTTGACTTGGACTCGTCTCGGTCTCGGTCTAATTTGACTTGGACTCGCCCCCCACCGAGTCCACTCGAGTCAAGTCACTACAATGCAATGGAATTAATGTTATATCCATATGAGGAGCGCATTCACGTTAACATTGAGAGAGCTGCCTTGTTAAGTAACGGAGCATTCTGACGCGCATCTGATAGGCACACAGTAGTAGCACACACGCACACACACAGGCACACACACGTAGAGCCCCCCCGCTCAGCACAGCAGCAAGCATCTAATCTTCCCAGAAGTTCTTTTTTTCGCCAAACAGACAACAGCACAACAGTCCACTTACCTGCAGGATATCCTTGTGTCCCCAAATAAATAAGTCCTAACAGCTTCCAAACACAAGCCTTTGTGATCATGTGTAGTTTAATCCACCTGCACAGCTGGATTAAGAATTTACGTCTTTTTGTATTTCCAGGTGTTGTCTATTACTCGTTAAGCAAGCCTCGTCCGAAAGTTTTAAAGTGCACTGATCAACAGAGAGAAGTGTAACATTGTAAGTCCCTGTAGAGAGGTTAAAACGAATCAAAACAACTTGAAGCAGTGACATGGGGTATTGTTTTGCCTTGTATTTACTTGAAAGGCATCAGACTAATGACATAGGGTAGCCTACATTTCTCACCTTAAACAATGAAATGCAGACAGGCACGTACTGCTATGTGTTTGAATGGGAAAACCTTATTTATTTATTTTAGCTTTTAGTCAAAATAAAATATTAAGATAAGAGTTTGTTTGAAAAACGTTTTGCTAAAATCATGCATGCTCTATTTCAATGCAACTATAACAGCAATGTTTAAAAATGTTATAGATTACAGTAGTAGACATAATTCTTTTTAAATAATATTATTTTTGTTATCACTTGGCCTTTTGGTGCATGGGTCCTTCTGTTCTCTGCCTGGGAGAAAATGTAATTGTAGCAACTCAAATGTCTAGTTCTTAGACAGAATATTGGTGGGAAAAAACTACCTCTCCATAAAACTCCCTCAAACCTAAACCACAGCATTGACAGCAACCAAAGGTAATTTGGGGAGACCTATTGATTTAATTTGAAGACAAGCCATTCATTTGAAAGGTATTGGTAGGAAACACCAGACAGGTGAATGCACATGAATGGGGGGGTTCTTGCATTGTTTGTGTGTGTGTGTGTGTGTGTGTGTGTGTGTGTGTGTGTGTGTGTGTGTGTGTGTGTGTGTGTGTGTGTGTCCGAAAAAATATATATATTGTTTTCTGCAGCCTACCTATCAAAAAGAAAAAAAAAACTGGACTCGGCTCGGTCTCGCCTCTCATTGGTCTCGGACTCGACTCGGACTCGCCTCCCATTGGTCTCGGACTCGACTCGGACTCGACCCCCTCCCAGGGGCTCTTGACTCGGACTCGACTCGGACTCGAACCCCATATGACTTGGACTTGACTTGGACTCGCTTTAGGTGGACTCGACTACAACACTAGATTGCACTGATGCTTGTTTTGTACAGAATACTCCGCTCTGCCTCTGTTTGCTACAGGCCTGCTATCTGGAGGAGCAGAGCTTTAAAACCCATTTAGAACGGGTACACAAAATGTGTTTCATTATTTTATGCTTTAACTATTGAAAAATAGCAGATATACAAGCTCACAGCGCGGCACTGAGTGCCGCGCTGCGAGCTTGTAGATCTGCTATTTTTGAAAAATTGTGAAAATTTGAATTTTGACCCGATTCTATAAGTGTCTTTTGAATCCTTCTAAGATTTTTGGAAAAAGAACCTATGTTTCTATGTCAGCAATCTGGCCAGCCATCGTCAAAGAAAAGGTCCTTTTCATTTAACTGGAGCTCAGTTAGTCTGTTCTCGAGAGACTACTATGTCAGTGGTTCTCATAATTTTTCATGTGAAGGACCCCCAAAATTATATTTATTTGGCCACGGACCCCCATCTCAAAATATCTAGTTCCAGGGACCACCCAGAAGCAAAATTTGAGTTACAAACGTTCGCTTTGAAAATACATATTTGCACACATTTTCACGACTCTTTTTCAAAAATAGCAGATCTACAAGCTCGCAGCGCGGCACTCGGTGCCGCGCTGTGAGCTTGTATATCTGCTATTTTTCACTGGTTAAAGCAGTCAATAATTCCTAGGCCTAAATGGGTTAAACAATGTACTTGGAACATGACGTCTGCTGTTCAGAATCTGGGACGTTATCATAAATATCATCATTCTTATGAACACATTCATACATCACCGTGCTTCACAACTATTCGTGTTGTCATGAATAAAGACCAGGCATGTGCACACATTGACATGAAAGGGGGCTTGAGCCCCTGCCCTTTTATCCGTCTGTAAAAAAGTGCCCACTCTAGACCATGAATGCAGTTTTTACTATGGTGAAAGAAATGCAAATGCCCCTCTTTCCATGCCATACCTGAAGGCAGTATTCAAGAGAATTGCCTTGTCCAAACTCTCCTGAACTTGAATGCAGCATCTTATGTTGAAAGAATTGCCCTCTCTGTGTAGAAATCCATGCCGTTATGCCACATCTCCAGTATTCACTTGATTATGCTTGGTTCTGTGTGGTATCAAGCACCGAAAATAGCCGACCTTCAAGCTCACAACGCGTCGCGGTGCGACGCGTTGTGAGCTTGGAGGTCTGCTATTTTCGATATTTTCACCAAAAGGCCCTTTTAGAAATGTCAGCCCCTGCCTCTCTAACATTATGTCCTTGGTCATGAATCAAGACGACCATTGACTGTTGACCGGAACAAATTACTTCTCGCAGTTTTTTTTAAACAACCACACTTTTACTTTACACTTTTTACAAGCTTCAGAAAATTGGGAAATGAGTCGATCTAGGATATGCGTCACGCTGCAACACTTCTGTGATTTTGAAAAGTAAATTCGCTTACCGCATATAATGACCATTCATGAAGAAATATTCATGAAGAAGAAAATTTCTACGCATTCCTCTTGCTCAGCAAGCACTGACGTTTCAGTCCCTCTGGAACTTCATCAAGAGTGTCTTACAGAAATGATATCATCATGATGGATATCCTTAATGCAGGGGTCTTCAACGTTTTCAGTCCAAGGACCCCTTAGTTGAGAGAGAGATGAAGCAGGGACCCCCACAACCTGTTCATAGATTCCATATAGTTTCATCGTTTGACAGCACAATCGTCAGTGTATTTTGGATTCATGTCATTTTGTGTTTTCAGATATTTAACCACTTGAACCGTCATTACTTAACTCATTCACTGCTTTTTCAAAATGGCCCCCGAGTTCCTCACTGCCACGTTCCTAAATTTCTAGTGCACGGATCAATTTTTAGTGCACGGATCGTGCGCGCCCATGCCTAGATCATGCACCATATCTGTAGTACTTTTTCACAGCTTTCAAACAAAAAAATCCGTTCAGGCATTCATGAGATAGAAGCCTTCAAACAAGTCAAACAAAACAAACAAACATGGCTGCCATTTTGAAAGATGTGTTTGTTATGGGGCTAAACATGCAATTTTGTGATTGCGATCATGCCTAATACATTTTAGGCATTTTTGGATATATATATATATATATATATATTTGAGCGGTGGTTACACCGTCTCCTATACGTGGCCGTGTGTGTATGCGTGTGTGTGTGCGTGTGTGCGTGTCTGTATGTAGCCTGAAGTACCTTTTTTGACCACACATGTTAAGGGAGGGGCGCTGTTGTTCAGGCCAGGCCAGACACACACACACACACACACACACACACACACACACACACACACACACACACACACCCACCCCACACACACAATCTCACAACGCCTCGCAGCGCGAGGCGTTGTGAGCTTGTAGATCGGATGAATATGGATGGAATATGGATGCTATAGTTCAAGTGGTTGATATAAAAATCAAACCTCGGTTCGAAGTGAAGCGGTGAATTTGTATTCTATGTGTTCTAGATCCATACATGCTGTTATCTATACATTCTATGAATGATTTTGTCTGGAGAGCCAAATTGTCATGTGAAACTTGGCCAATCCTCAATTCCTCATTCTGGACATGCACGGGACAGACAAAACTAACCAACCTAAGGGAATGTCAGGTACGGGACAGACAAAGCCACACCTTGAAAGAGGCTTTCACCTCTTCAAAAAAGGAGAGGTTTCTATCACACATAGATCTGGAGGACCCCCTGTAGTAACTCTGAGGACCCCCCTAGGGGTCCCGGACCCCCTGTTGAAGACCCCTGCCTTAAAGGACAACTTTTTACAACAAGGGTTCATATTTTAGATTGTAATTAAAGAATATATAAAAGATGAGTGTTAAAATTATTTAATTTACTTCTTTCTATTGTTTTAGAGATTCTTATTTCAGTGGTTGGGGGCATGCGTACAAGTGGCTAAATATGTCATTTTACACAGAATAAGCCCATTCCCAAGATACAACGCAACCTTTCAAGGTTGGATGTGACTTATGGGGGCTAGAAGTGTTAATGTAAATAGCAATGAAGAAACTGCTGGCTTATTGTGTCTAAAAATATTTTTTTAGCCACTTGTACGCATGCCCCCATGCGTACACGTGCCCCACATTTTAGCACGGTAAACGCGATAAAACAATAGAACGAAGCAAATGAAAACATTTTAACACTCACTTTTTCTTTTCTCTAATTACAATCTAAAATATGAACCCTTGTTGTAAAAAACTAAAGTTGTCCTTTAATGGATAATCCTTCTGTGGTATGAGACGATCACACTCTCCCGTAGGAGTCTCTCAATGAGTGTCTGTGACCATAATAATAACATGACCAAAACCCGGGACACCTGGAGTGAAAGCGGTGTCTGAATAGAGCAATCAAGAGAGGACATTAGGAGTCACCCATGGTCAAGTGCATCAGTGTAAAAATAAACATTATTTTCTTGCTCAGTGAAAAAGCATTCTTTGCCATTCATGTTTATTTGAGCGTGACAACCGTGTAAGGAGCAAAAGGAGACAAAGAGGTGTTTTGTATAACTATACTTACAACACCGACCGTGAAACACAAACATGTCGTCGTTGTCGGGTGGAAACCTTCTATGTCCAAAGCCGTTCGTTTTTTATCATAATTTTTTTTTACTAAACTAGTGAAAACAGCCGATCTACAAGCACACAACGCCTCGCACCGCGAGGCGTTGTGTGCTTGTAGGTCGGCTGTTTTCACTACTTGTGTGCGACGGCCTTGTCTGATGAAGCAGGGCTTTACTTAGCGAAAAAACGTACAAATTTGAAACTTGGAGATATGAGGTTTCTGCCCGACAGTGACAATATAGTTTTCTCCAGGGCGTCTAGGCCAGGCCAACTGGGGAGGAAAACCAGCCATTTGAAACTACACATGGTCGGAATTGTTGGATGACGTGGAGAGAGATACATTATCAACATGGGGTCGAAAGCACATCTGTGTGTGGTGTGTGTTGTAGGGTGCGCACAGGCAGGGGCGTCACACCACATTCTGAATGCAGGCCCTGCATGGGTACAAGGATTCACTCACATTCTGTGCTTTAACTATTGAAAAATAGCAGATATACAAGCTCACGGCGCGGCACCGAGTGCCGCGCTGCGAGCTTGTAGATCTGCTATTTTTGAAAAATTGTGAAGATTTTTCTTTTTTTTTTAAACCTGTTTCTATGTCAGTGGTGCTCAAACTATTCCATGTCAAGGACCCCCCAAAATTATATGTATTTGGCCACGGACCCCGGCCATCTCAAAATATTTAGTTCCAGGGACCCCCCAAATATTCGCTTAAAAAATACATACAGTATATTCAAAGATTTGCACACATTTTCACAACTTTTCAAAAATAGCAGATCTACAAGCACCGAGTGCCGTGCTGTGTGCTTGTATATCTGCTATTTTTCAATAGCTAAAGTATAAAATTATTAAGGCCCCTTCCACCTTGGGCCCTGGTGACTCAGTCCCCCCCCCCCCCTGTGTGACGCCCCTGCACGCACACACACACACACACACACACACACACACACACACACACACACACACTGGAAACTGGGCCCAAGTGAGTGAAGCCTCTTGCAGTGGTTGGAGCCAACGAGAGGGAATGTAGGAGGCCCCTAAATCTGATGGGCCACAAGTCAGTACAATGGTGGCGTGCAAATATTGTGAAAATAGACTATCTATTTTGGGGGCTTTTCGGGCCTTTATCGATGCTATCAGTAGAGTGTGACAGGGAACAGGGAGAGAGAGACGGGGAGTGGCGCGCGGCAAATGTCGCCCGTGCTCTGGAATCGAACCGGCAACTTGCTGTCTGTCTGCATTAGAGCCTATATGTGTGAAATACATTACGTCGAGATAGGGCATTCACAAATAGTGATTTTTAGTATTCGAATTATTCAACCTCAAAGTATTCGAATAGTCGAATATTCGACAGGACTGGCCAAACTGTCAAATATTAAAGGAGCTATAGTCAACTTTTTCATTGTAGGGCCGACACTTTGTTTACATCCTAGTCTATAGACTAGAATGTAAACAAAGTGCCGGTCTGACAATGGCCAAAATGATTATTTTATCATTATTTTACGCTTTTTGTGGTCATTTTTGAATAGAAACACATAATGAAGCTTATTTTTTTATAAAATATTTTCGAAACATTATCTTTATTTTAGCATCCGTTTTTCAAGAAAAAGCTGACTATAGCTCCTTTAAGTAAGCAAGAGGCGAACATTGTGAAAATAGCCGATCTACATGCTCACAACGCCTTGCAATATATACAGATAAATATTATGAAAATAGATCTGCTATTTTCATAATATTTATCTGTGGAACCGAGTCACATTAAATGTAATACCTACAATTCCAAGTGCTTGTCAGGGTGGGGGTCCCCAGTTCAAATATGTTTATTTTGGGGGTCACTGGTATAGAGCATTAACAAATTCATCCACCAGGGGCATTGAAAACTCATTCTTATGACTTCCTATCTATCTAGACTTCCTATCAAACTATATCTTTTTTAAAGAGAAAACAATAAAAAATAAAAATAAGCGAATATTCAACTTCGGTGAACAATGTCGAATAGTGACTTTGATATTCGAATATTCGAATATTTGGTGAATGCCCTAGCCTATAGGCCGAAATCCAGACCTCATACTGGGGAAGGAATGGGTGAGTGAACGCAGTATGTGGGATGGCCCGCCAGGCTATACCAACTTTGGCCAGTAGGGTCGGCGGCTTCAATATTAAGCCGTTCTGGGGGCTTGCAGCTGTCCCATTGTACAACTGACGAAGCACATCAAACTCTGCTAAATGTCCAGACGTCTTACCTCAGCTATATGATTATGTCATTTGTGTGTGTGTGTGTGTGTGTGTGTGTGTGTGTGTGTGTGTGTGTGTGTGTGTGTGTGTGTGTATGTGTGTGTGTGTGTGTGTGTGTGTGTGTGTGTGTGTGTGTGTGTGTGTGTGTATGGCATCCGATCGAGGTCTTTAATCAACATGATTGCATTGCTCCGCACGTGTGAGTGTGTAGTTCTGAAAGACACGTGCATGCGTGAAGCACGCGGGTACGTGACATGTGCTTGTTTATATTGACCTCGATCGGACGCCATAGTGTGTGTGTGTGTGTGTGTGTGTGTGCGTGCGTGCGTGCGTGCGGTGCGTGAGTGAGTGTGGGCGAGCAACAGCACGAGTGCAGCTGTACATCCCATATGCACACTTGTTTATAGCCACATATACATGTGTCTCTAAACATTCAGATAGCTCTACAAGTAGGCCTACGCAACACCAGCTAAGCTGGAGGTCTCACTGGGCAGTTCTTCCAGTGGCAGGACGTACCGCCGAACCGCTGCATCACCGGAGGTGTCACGGGGCTGATTCCATGACACGTGTAATGAACGAGGACCAGTTTAGTAACCACCAATTACATACACAGTGGAATTGTCAGCGATAAAGCTACTATACGTAAGTGTCATCGGATTGGTTAAAATAACGTTTAATTCTTTAACATAAATATGCTACTTAAAGTTGAAAAGTAATGTACAATACAACCTGTACAGTATAGCTAGCTGTGTTGGAACAATAATTAAGCTCACAAAAGGAGTCACCATTAAATCAAACTGCACTATGTAGTCAGGGGCGTCAATTGGGTATGGCAGGGGTATGCAGCTGCCATACCCTGGGTCCAGGGGGGAGAATACAAGTTACTTTAAAATATAAATCCATGAATGTCACATTGTCTATCTGTGCTGGTTATGTTGTTAAATTACATTAAAATAACTACAAATGCAAAATTTAACAAGGTATTATAATTATATTCTCCACACTTTTATTCTCCCCATCTTGACAGAATAGTAGCCTATATTCCCAGGTTCCGCAGGTCAGCTGCACAGGTGCAATTCATTATTGTTAATTGTGGCATGTTTACTATATTATGTCAAGTTTAGCTGCACTTGAACAACTGTTCCAGGCTGCCATATCCAGCCTAAGAAACCATAGACATTTTGGGGGGGAAAAAAATAGAATGTAGACCTACTTCTTAAAATAAATGTATCATGCCTGTTGCTAAGGTATGGCAACATGACTGGTGTCTTGCACGCGCGCCTTCGCACTGTATGTAGTACGGTATATATTAAAGTACTGCAGAATTACTTAATAAATGTCATATAATTACTTATTACTGGGGAAAGTTTTCCACTAGGGCTGTCACGATTATGACATTTTACATGACGATTAATTGTCACTCAAATAATTGCAATTAACGATTTAATTGTGTATTTGTCATTGACAATTACATTTCTGTTTGGCTTGTAGGCTTTGAAGTTGCACATGGCCGATATGACACAAAACCTAAAGGTATACAAAGAAATGAAAGACATATTTGACAACTTTACACTTTAAAAAGAACATTGATGGTGGAAATAGCTGATCTACAAGCTTTGCGACCTGTTGTGAGCTTGTAGATCTGCTATTTCCAATATTTTGTAAATGTTTGAACATATACAGTATAAACATTTTTCAACATGTAAACGATTATGACGATTATCACAAAATAATTGCGATTATGTCAAATAATTGCCATTAGACGATTATGTGATGATTATTGTGACAGCCCTATTTTCCACCCATGCTGCTTTACTCTTCCATGTGATCTACGGTAATGCGTTGTGGATGTACTGTATAATAGAGGTATTAGTTGGCTTGTGATGTCACAACATTGGGTGGCCTGCTAAGGTTCTAGGAAACATATCTCTGTATGTTATGATACTGCATTCCTGTTTATAGCCTTCAAGACAGAAGAGGTTCAGCAGCCAACAAAGGTACAGACACACACATGCACACACCCACGCAAGCATGCACGCACACACACACACACACACACACACACACACACACACACACACACACACACACGCACACACACACACACACATACACGCGCGCGCGCGCACGCACACACTGAAGCAAACACAGAACTGAAAGTTCCTATGATTGGCCGCTACTAGTTGCGCTGTTCTGGTAACAGAAGCACGATGTTCTCCAAAGGATTTCATCCATTTCCCTCTGTGGTGGAATTCAGATCAATCAATAATCATGAGAAACAGAGGAGACAAGACAATTATATTAGGTGGTGGTGGTCAGGTTTATGTAACATGATATCATGGACAGTTAGTTATCACTCTGGGCAGTGGTAAAGTAGTTCTGCTAAGAAGAATGGTTAAACACTAGAGTTATACATGTGAGCTGTACCATAACAAGATAGGCTTTACCAAAACAATAGTTACTGAGGCCTACTGAAGGCCTTTCTACTCCTAACTATCAAGTATTAGTATCAT